>NW_026061444.1:300000-524654 GCF_024217435.2 Syngnathus scovelli | reverse complement strand
GCACGTTTTCTGAAATGTGCTCCTCCCGTCACTCTGGTTGGGTGCGCATAGTAAAAAATGCTCTTGGCAGCTAGAGAGTGCCGCGTTGACCACTGCGCATGAAGAAATAACCACCTGCAACGTTTGGTTTAGGTTTTAGGTGCATTTTTAATTTTATTGCTTAAATGGCATTTTCTCGACGAGCTGAGCACGTTTTCTGAAATGTGCTCCTCTCGTCACTCTGGTTGTGTGCGCATAGTAAAAAGTGCTCTTGGCAGCTAGAGAGTGCCGCGTTGACCACTGCGCATGAAGAAATAACCACCTGCAACGTTTGGTTTAGGTTTTGGGTGCATTTTTAATTTTATTGCTTAAATCGCATTTTCTCGACGAGCTGAGCACGTTTTCTGAAATGTGCTCCTCCCGTCACTCTGGTTGGGTGTGCATAGTAAAAAGTGCTCTTGGCAGCTAGAGAGTGCCGCGTTGACCACTGCGCATGAAGAAATGACCATCTGCAACATTCGGTTTAGGTTTTAGGTGCATTTTTAATTTTATTGCTTAATTCGCATTTTCTCGACGAGCTGAGCACGTTTTCTGAAATGTGCTCCTCCCGTCACTCTGGTTGGGTGCGCATAGTAAAAAGTGCTCTTGGCAGCTAGAGAGTGCCGCGTTGACCACTGCGCATGAAGAAATAACCACCTGCAACGTTTGGTTTAGGTTTTAGGTGCATTTTTAATTTTATTGCTTAAATCGCATTTTCTCGACGAGCTGAGCACGTTTTCTGAAATGTGCTCCTCCCGTCACTCTGGTTGGGTGCGCATATTAAAAAATGCTATTGGCAGCTAGAGAGTGCCGCGTTGACCACTGCGCATGAAGAAATAACCACCTGCAACGTTTGGTTTAGGTTTAAGGTGCATTTTTAATTTTATTGCTTAAATCGCATTTTCTCGATTAGCTGAGCACGTTTTCTGAAATGTGCTCCTCCCGTCACTCTGGTTGGGTGTGCATAGTAAAAAGTGCTCTTGGAAGCTAGAGAGTGCCGCGTTGACCACTGCACATGAAGAAATGACCATCTGCAACGTTTGGTTTAGGTTTTGGGTGCATTTTTAATTTTATTGCTTAAATCGCATTTTCTCGACGAGCTGAGCACGTTTTCTGAAATGTGCTCCTCCCGTCACTCTGGTTGGGTGTGCATAGTAAAAAGTGCTCTTGGCA
Source organism: Syngnathus scovelli (assembly GCF_024217435.2). Classification (NCBI taxonomy): domain Eukaryota; kingdom Metazoa; phylum Chordata; class Actinopteri; order Syngnathiformes; family Syngnathidae; genus Syngnathus; species Syngnathus scovelli. Next base: position 523,463 of record NW_026061444.1, on the reverse strand, counting down.
GCTAGAGAGTGCCGCGTTGACCACTGCGCATGAAGGAATGACCATCTGCAACGTTTGGTTTAGGTTTTAGGTGCATTTTTAATTTTATTGCTTAAATCGCATTTTCTGGATGAGCTGAGCACGTTTTCTGAAATGTGCTCCTCTCGTCACTCTGGTTGGGTGTGCATAGTAAAAAGTGCTCTTGGCAGCTAGACAGTGCCGCGTTGACCACTGCGCATGAAGAAATAACGACCTGCAACGTTTGGTTTAGGTTTTGGGTGCATTTTTAATTTTATTGCTTAAATCGCATTTTCTGGACGAGCTGAGCACGTTTTCTGAAATGTGCTCCTCTCGTCACTCTGGTTGGGTGCGCATAGTAAAAAGTGCTCTTGGCAGCTAGAGAGTGCCGCGTTGACCACTGCGCATGAAGAAATAACTACCTGCAACGTTTGGTTTAGGTTTTGGGTGCATTTTTAATTGTATTGCTTAAATCGCATTTTCTCGACGAGCTGAGCACGTTTTCTGAAATGTGCTCCTCCCGTCACTCTGGTTGGGTGCACATAGTAAAAAGTATTCTTGGCAGCTAGAGAGTGCCGCGTTGACTGCTGCGCATGAAGAAATAACCACCTGCAACGTTTGGTTTAGGTTTTAGGTGCATTTTTAATTTTATTGCTTAAATCGCATTTTCTCGTCGAGCTGAGCACGTTTTCTGAAATGCGCTCCTCCCGTCACTCTGGTTGGGTGTGCATCGTAAAAAGTGCTCTTGGCAGCTAGAGAGTGCCGCGTTGATGACTGCGCATGAAGAAATAACCACCTGCAACGTTTGGTTTAGGTTTTGGGTGCATTTTTAATTTTATTGCTTAAATCGCATTTTCTCGTCGAGCTGAGCACGTTTTCTGAAATGCGCTCCTCCCGTCACTCTGGTTGGGTGCGCATAGTAAAAAGTGCTCTTGGCAGCTAGAGAGTGCCGCGTTGACCACTGCGCATGGAGAAATAACCACCTGCAACGTTTGGTTTAGGTTTTGGGTGCATTTTTAATTTTATTGCTTAAATCGCATTTTCTCGACGAGCTGAGCACGTTTTCTGAAATGTGCTCCTCCCGTCACTCTGGTTGGGTGCGCATAGTAAAAAGTGCTCTTGGCAGCTAGAGAGTGCCGCGTTGACCACTGCGCATGGAGAAATGACCATCTGCAACGTTTGGTTTAGGTTGTGGGTGCATTTTTAATTTTATTGCTTAAATCGCATTTTCTCGACGAGCTGAGCACGTTTTCTGGAATGTGCTCCTCCCGTCACTCTGGTTGGGTGCGCATAGTAAAAAGTGCTCTTGGCAGCTAGAGAGTGCCGCGTTGACCACTGCGCATGAAGAAATAACCACCTGCAACGTTTGGTTTAGGTTTTGGGTGCATTTTTAATTTTATTGCTTAAATCGCATTTTCTCGTCAAGCTGAGCACGTTTTCTGAAATGCGCTCCTCCCGTCACTCTGGTTGGGTGCTCATAGTAAAAAGTGCTCTTGGCAGCTAGAGAGTGCCGCGTTGACCACTGCGCATGAAGAAATAACCACCTGCAACGTTTGGTTTAGGTTTTAGGTGCATTTTTAATTTTATTGCTTAAATGGCATTTTCTCGACGAGCTGAGCACGTTTTCTGAAATGTGCTCCTCCCGTCACTCTGGTTGGGTGCGCATAGTAAAAAGTGCTCTTGCAGCTAGAGAGTGCTGCGTTGACCACTGCGCATGAAGAAATAACCACCTGCAACGTTTGGTTTAGGTTTTGGGTGCATTTTTAATTTTATTGCTTAAATCGCATTTTCTCGTCAAGCTGAGCACGTTTTCTGAAATGCGCTCCTCCCGTCACTCTGGTTGGGTGCTCATAGTAAAAAGTGCTCTTGGCAGCTAGAGAGTGCCGCGTTGACCACTGCGCATGAAGAAATAACCACCTGCAACGTTTGGTTTAGGTTTTAGGTGCATTTTTAATTTTATTGCTTAAATGGCATTTTCTCGACGAGCTGAGCACGTTTTCTGAAATGTGCTCCTCCCGTCACTCTGGTTGGGTGCGCATAGTAAAAAATGCTCTTGGCAGCTAGAGAGTGCCGCGTTGACCACTGCGCATGAAGAAATAACCACCTGCAACGTTTGGTTTAGGTTTTAGGTGCATTTTTAATTTTATTGCTTAAATGGCATTTTCTCGACGAGCTGAGCACGTTTTCTGAAATGTGCTCCTCTCGTCACTCTGGTTGTGTGCGCATAGTAAAAAGTGCTCTTGGCAGCTAGAGAGTGCCGCGTTGACCACTGCGCATGAAGAAATAACCACCTGCAACGTTTGGTTTAGGTTTTAGGTGCATTTTTAATTTTATTGCTTAAATCGCATTTTCTCGACGAGCTGAGCACGTTTTCTGAAATGTGCTCCTCCCGTCACTCTGGTTGGGTGCGCATAGTAAAAAATGCTCTTGGCAGCTAGAGAGTGCCGCGTTGACCACTGCGCATGAAGAAATAACCACCTGCAACGTTTGGTTTAGGTTTTAGGTGCATTTTTAATTTTATTGCTTAAATGGCATTTTCTCGACGAGCTGAGCACGTTTTCTGAAATGTGCTCCTCTCGTCACTCTGGTTGTGTGCGCATAGTAAAAAGTGCTCTTGGCAGCTAGAGAGTGCCGCGTTGACCACTGCGCATGAAGAAATAACCACCTGCAACGTTTGGTTTAGGTTTTGGGTGCATTTTTAATTTTATTGCTTAAATCGCATTTTCTCGACGAGCTGAGCACGTTTTCTGAAATGTGCTCCTCCCGTCACTCTGGTTGGGTGTGCATAGTAAAAAGTGCTCTTGGCAGCTAGAGAGTGCCGCGTTGACCACTGCGCATGAAGAAATGACCATCTGCAACATTCGGTTTAGGTTTTAGGTGCATTTTTAATTTTATTGCTTAATTCGCATTTTCTCGACGAGCTGAGCACGTTTTCTGAAATGTGCTCCTCCCGTCACTCTGGTTGGGTGCGCATAGTAAAAAGTGCTCTTGGCAGCTAGAGAGTGCCGCGTTGACCACTGCGCATGAAGAAATAACCACCTGCAACGTTTGTTTTAGGTTTTAGGTGCATTTTTAATTTTATTGCTTAAATCGCATTTTCTCGACGAGCTGAGCACGTTTTCTGAAATGTGCTCCTCCCGTCACTCTGGTTGGGTGCGCATAGTAAAAAGTGCTCTTGGCAGCTAGAGAGTGCCGCGTTGACCACTGCACATGAAGAAATGACCACGTTTGGTTTAGGTTTTGGGTGCATTTTTAATTTTATTGCTTAAATCGCATTTTCTCGACGAGCTGAGCACGTTTTCTGAAATGTGCTCCTCCCGTCACTCTGGTTGGGTGTGCATAGTAAAAAGTGCTCTTGGCAGCTAGAGAGTGCCGCGTTGACCACTGCGCATGAAGAAATGACCATCTGCAACGTTTGGTTTAGGTTTTAGGTGCATTTTTAATTTTATTGCTTAAATCGCATTTTCTGGATGAGCTGAGCACGTTTTCTGAAATGTGCTCCTCTCGTCACTCTGGTTGGGTGCGCATAGTAAAAAGTGCTCTTGGCAGCTAGACAGTGCCGCGTCGACCACTGCGCATGAAGAAATAACCACCTGCAACGTTTGGTTTAGGTTTTGGGTGCATTTTTAATTTTATTGCTTAAATCGCATTTTCTCGACGAGCTGAGCACGTTTTCTGAAATGTGCTCCTCCCGTCACTCTGGTTGGGTGCGCATAGTAAAAAGTGCTCTTGGCAGCTAGAGAGTGCCGCGTTGACCACTGCGCATGAAGAAATAACCACCAGCAACGTTTGGTTTAGGTTTTGGGTGCATTTTTAATTTTATTGCTTAAATCGCATTTTCTCGACGAGCTGAGCACGTTTTCTGAAATGTGCTCCTCCCGTCACTCTGGTTGGGTGCGCATAGTAAAAAGTGCTCTTGGCAGCTAGAGAGTGTCGCGTTCACTGCTGCGCATGAAGAAATAACCACCTGCAACGTTTGGTTTAGGTTTTAGGTGCATTTTTAATTTTATTGCTTAATTCGCATTTTCTCGACGAGCTGAGCACGTTTTCTGAAATGTGCTCCTCCCGTCACTCTGGTTGGGTGCGCATAGTAAAAAGTGCTCTTGGCAGCTAGAGAGTGCCGCGTTGACCACTGCGCATGAAGAAATAACCACCTGCAACGTTTGGTTTAGGTTTTAGGTGCATTTTTAATTTTATTGCTTAAATCGCATTTTCTCGACGAGCTGAGCACGTTTTCTGAAATGTGCTCCTCCCGTCACTCTGGTTGGGTGCGCATATTAAAAAATGCTATTGGCAGCTAGAGAGTGCCGCGTTGACCACTGCGCATGAAGAAATAACCACCTGCAACGTTTGGTTTAGGTTTAAGGTGCATTTTTAATTTTATTGCTTAAATCGCATTTTCTCGACGAGCTGAGCACGTTTTCTGAAATGTGCTCCTCCCGTCACTCTGGTTGGGTGTGCATAGTAAAAAGTGCTCTTGGAAGCTAGAGAGTGCCGCGTTGACCACTGCACATGAAGAAATGACCATCTGCAACGTTTGGTTTAGGTTTTGGGTGCATTTTTAATTTTATTGCTTAAATCGCATTTTCTCGACGAGCTGAGCACGTTTTCTGAAATGTGCTCCTCCCGTCACTCTGGTTGGGTGTGCATAGTAAAAAGTGCTCTTGGCAGCTAGAGAGTGCCGCGTTGACCACTGCGCATGAAGGAATGACCATCTGCAACGTTTGGTTTAGGTTTTAGGTGCATTTTTAATTTTATTGCTTAAATCGCATTTTCTGGATGAGCTGAGCACGTTTTCTGAAATGTGCTCCTCTCGTCACTCTGGTTGGGTGTGCATAGTAAAAAGTGCTCTTGGCAGCTAGACAGTGCCGCGTTGACCACTGCGCATGAAGAAATAACGACCTGCAACGTTTGGTTTAGGTTTTGGGTGCATTTTTAATTTTATTGCTTAAATCGCATTTTCTGGACGAGCTGAGCACGTTTTCTGAAATGTGCTCCTCTCGTCACTCTGGTTGGGTGCGCATAGTAAAAAGTGCTCTTGGCAGCTAGAGAGTGCCGCGTTGACCACTGCGCATGAAGAAATAACTACCTGCAACGTTTGGTTTAGGTTTTGGGTGCATTTTTAATTGTATTGCTTAAATCGCATTTTCTCGACGAGCTGAGCACGTTTTCTGAAATGTGCTCCTCCCGTCACTCTGGTTGGGTGCGCATAGTAAAAAGTATTCTTGGCAGCTAGAGAGTGCCGCGTTGACTGCTGCGCATGAAGAAATAACCACCTGCAACGTTTGGTTTAGGTTTTAGGTGCATTTTTAATTTTATTGCTTAAATCGCATTTTCTCGTCGAGCTGAGCACGTTTTCTGAAATGCGCTCCTCCCGTCACTCTGGTTGGGTGTGCATCGTAAAAAGTGCTCTTGGCAGCTAGAGAGTGCCGCGTTGATGACTGCGCATGAAGAAATAACCACCTGCAACGTTTGGTTTAGGTTTTGGGTGCATTTTTAATTTTATTGCTTAAATCGCATTTTCTCGTCGAGCTGAGCACGTTTTCTGAAATGCGCTCCTCCCGTCACTCTGGTTGGGTGCGCATAGTAAAAAGTGCTCTTGGCAGCTAGAGAGTGCCGCGTTGACCACTGCGCATGGAGAAATAACCACCTGCAACGTTTGGTTTAGGTTTTGGGTGCATTTTTAATTTTATTGCTTAAATCGCATTTTCTCGACGAGCTGAGCACGTTTTCTGAAATGTGCTCCTCCCGTCACTCTGGTTGGGTGCGCATAGTAAAAAGTGCTCTTGGCAGCTAGAGAGTGCCGCGTTGACCACTGCGCATGGAGAAATGACCATCTGCAACGTTTGGTTTAGGTTGTGGGTGCATTTTTAATTTTATTGCTTAAATCGCATTTTCTCGACGAGCTGAGCACGTTTTCTGGAATGTGCTCCTCCCGTCACTCTGGTTGGGTGCGCATAGTAAAAAGTGCTCTTGGCAGCTAGAGAGTGCCGCGTTGACCACTGCGCATGAAGAAATAACCACCTGCAACGTTTGGTTTAGGTTTTGGGTGCATTTTTAATTTTATTGCTTAAATCGCATTTTCTCGTCAAGCTGAGCACGTTTTCTGAAATGCGCTCCTCCCGTCACTCTGGTTGGGTGCTCATAGTAAAAAGTGCTCTTGGCAGCTAGAGAGTGCCGCGTTGACCACTGCGCATGAAGAAATAACCACCTGCAACGTTTGGTTTAGGTTTTAGGTGCATTTTTAATTTTATTGCTTAAATGGCATTTTCTCGACGAGCTGAGCACGTTTTCTGAAATGTGCTCCTCCCGTCACTCTGGTTGGGTGCGCATAGTAAAAAGTGCTCTTGCAGCTAGAGAGTGCTGCGTTGACCACTGCGCATGAAGAAATAACCACCTGCAACGTTTGGTTTAGGTTTTGGGTGCATTTTTAATTTTATTGCTTAAATCGCATTTTCTCGTCAAGCTGAGCACGTTTTCTGAAATGCGCTCCTCCCGTCACTCTGGTTGGGTGCTCATAGTAAAAAGTGCTCTTGGCAGCTAGAGAGTGCCGCGTTGACCACTGCGCATGAAGAAATAACCACCTGCAACGTTTGGTTTAGGTTTTAGGTGCATTTTTAATTTTATTGCTTAAATGGCATTTTCTCGACGAGCTGAGCACGTTTTCTGAAATGTGCTCCTCCCGTCACTCTGGTTGGGTGCGCATAGTAAAAAATGCTCTTGGCAGCTAGAGAGTGCCGCGTTGACCACTGCGCATGAAGAAATAACCACCTGCAACGTTTGGTTTAGGTTTTAGGTGCATTTTTAATTTTATTGCTTAAATGGCATTTTCTCGACGAGCTGAGCACGTTTTCTGAAATGTGCTCCTCTCGTCACTCTGGTTGTGTGCGCATAGTAAAAAGTGCTCTTGGCAGCTAGAGAGTGCCGCGTTGACCACTGCGCATGAAGAAATAACCACCTGCAACGTTTGGTTTAGGTTTTAGGTGCATTTTTAATTTTATTGCTTAAATCGCATTTTCTCGACGAGCTGAGCACGTTTTCTGAAATGTGCTCCTCCCGTCACTCTGGTTGGGTGCGCATAGTAAAAAATGCTCTTGGCAGCTAGAGAGTGCCGCGTTGACCACTGCGCATGAAGAAATAACCACCTGCAACGTTTGGTTTAGGTTTTAGGTGCATTTTTAATTTTATTGCTTAAATGGCATTTTCTCGACGAGCTGAGCACGTTTTCTGAAATGTGCTCCTCTCGTCACTCTGGTTGTGTGCGCATAGTAAAAAGTGCTCTTGGCAGCTAGAGAGTGCCGCGTTGACCACTGCGCATGAAGAAATAACCACCTGCAACGTTTGGTTTAGGTTTTGGGTGCATTTTTAATTTTATTGCTTAAATCGCATTTTCTCGACGAGCTGAGCACGTTTTCTGAAATGTGCTCCTCCCGTCACTCTGGTTGGGTGTGCATAGTAAAAAGTGCTCTTGGCAGCTAGAGAGTGCCGCGTTGACCACTGCGCATGAAGAAATGACCATCTGCAACATTCGGTTTAGGTTTTAGGTGCATTTTTAATTTTATTGCTTAATTCGCATTTTCTCGACGAGCTGAGCACGTTTTCTGAAATGTGCTCCTCCCGTCACTCTGGTTGGGTGCGCATAGTAAAAAGTGCTCTTGGCAGCTAGAGAGTGCCGCGTTGACCACTGCGCATGAAGAAATAACCACCTGCAACGTTTGGTTTAGGTTTTAGGTGCATTTTTAATTTTATTGCTTAAATCGCATTTTCTCGACGAGCTGAGCACGTTTTCTGAAATGTGCTCCTCCCGTCACTCTGGTTGGGTGCGCATATTAAAAAATGCTATTGGCAGCTAGAGAGTGCCGCGTTGACCACTGCGCATGAAGAAATAACCACCTGCAACGTTTGGTTTAGGTTTAAGGTGCATTTTTAATTTTATTGCTTAAATCGCATTTTCTCGATTAGCTGAGCACGTTTTCTGAAATGTGCTCCTCCCGTCACTCTGGTTGGGTGTGCATAGTAAAAAGTGCTCTTGGAAGCTAGAGAGTGCCGCGTTGACCACTGCACATGAAGAAATGACCATCTGCAACGTTTGGTTTAGGTTTTGGGTGCATTTTTAATTTTATTGCTTAAATCGCATTTTCTCGACGAGCTGAGCACGTTTTCTGAAATGTGCTCCTCCCGTCACTCTGGTTGGGTGTGCATAGTAAAAAGTGCTCTTGGCAGCTAGAGAGTGCCGCGTTGACCACTGCGCATGAAGGAATGACCATCTGCAACGTTTGGTTTAGGTTTTAGGTGCATTTTTAATTTTATTGCTTAAATCGCATTTTCTGGATGAGCTGAGCACGTTTTCTGAAATGTGCTCCTCTCGTCACTCTGGTTGGGTGTGCATAGTAAAAAGTGCTCTTGGCAGCTAGACAGTGCCGCGTTGACCACTGCGCATGAAGAAATAACGACCTGCAACGTTTGGTTTAGGTTTTGGGTGCATTTTTAATTTTATTGCTTAAATCGCATTTTCTGGACGAGCTGAGCACGTTTTCTGAAATATGCTCCTCTCGTCACTCTGGTTGGGTGCGCATAGTAAAAAGTGCTCTTGGCAGCTAGAGAGTGCCGCGTTGACCACTGCGCATGAAGAAATAACTACCTGCAACGTTTGGTTTAGGTTTTGGGTGCATTTTTAATTGTATTGCTTAAATCGCATTTTCTCGACGAGCTGAGCACGTTTTCTGAAATGTGCTCCTCCCGTCACTCTGGTTGGGTGCACATAGTAAAAAGTATTCTTGGCAGCTAGAGAGTGCCGCGTTGACTGCTGCGCATGAAGAAATAACCACCTGCAACGTTTGGTTTAGGTTTTAGGTGCATTTTTAATTTTATTGCTTAAATCGCATTTTCTCGTCGAGCTGAGCACGTTTTCTGAAATGCGCTCCTCCCGTCACTCTGGTTGGGTGTGCATCGTAAAAAGTGCTCTTGGCAGCTAGAGAGTGCCGCGTTGATGACTGCGCATGAAGAAATAACCACCTGCAACGTTTGGTTTAGGTTTTGGGTGCATTTTTAATTTTATTGCTTAAATCGCATTTTCTCGTCGAGCTGAGCACGTTTTCTGAAATGCGCTCCTCCCGTCACTCTGGTTGGGTGCGCATAGTAAAAAGTGCTCTTGGCAGCTAGAGAGTGCCGCGTTGACCACTGCGCATGGAGAAATAACCACCTGCAACGTTTGGTTTAGGTTTTGGGTGCATTTTTAATTTTATTGCTTAAATCGCATTTTCTCGACGAGCTGAGCACGTTTTCTGAAATGTGCTCCTCCCGTCACTCTGGTTGGGTGCGCATAGTAAAAAGTGCTCTTGGCAGCTAGAGAGTGCCGCGTTGACCACTGCGCATGGAGAAATGACCATCTGCAACGTTTGGTTTAGGTTGTGGGTGCATTTTTAATTTTATTGCTTAAATCGCATTTTCTCGACGAGCTGAGCACGTTTTCTGGAATGTGCTCCTCCCGTCACTCTGGTTGGGTGCGCATAGTAAAAAGTGCTCTTGGCAGCTAGAGAGTGCCGCGTTGACCACTGCGCATGAAGAAATAACCACCTGCAACGTTTGGTTTAGGTTTTGGGTGCATTTTTAATTTTATTGCTTAAATCGCATTTTCTCGTCAAGCTGAGCACGTTTTCTGAAATGCGCTCCTCCCGTCACTCTGGTTGGGTGCTCATAGTAAAAAGTGCTCTTGGCAGCTAGAGAGTGCCGCGTTGACCACTGCGCATGAAGAAATAACCACCTGCAACGTTTGGTTTAGGTTTTAGGTGCATTTTTAATTTTATTGCTTAAATGGCATTTTCTCGACGAGCTGAGCACGTTTTCTGAAATGTGCTCCTCCCGTCACTCTGGTTGGGTGCGCATAGTAAAAAGTGCTCTTGCAGCTAGAGAGTGCTGCGTTGACCACTGCGCATGAAGAAATAACCACCTGCAACGTTTGGTTTAGGTTTTGGGTGCATTTTTAATTTTATTGCTTAAATCGCATTTTCTCGTCAAGCTGAGCACGTTTTCTGAAATGCGCTCCTCCCGTCACTCTGGTTGGGTGCTCATAGTAAAAAGTGCTCTTGGCAGCTAGAGAGTGCCGCGTTGACCACTGCGCATGAAGAAATAACCACCTGCAACGTTTGGTTTAGGTTTTAGGTGCATTTTTAATTTTATTGCTTAAATGGCATTTTCTCGACGAGCTGAGCACGTTTTCTGAAATGTGCTCCTCCCGTCACTCTGGTTGGGTGCGCATAGTAAAAAATGCTCTTGGCAGCTAGAGAGTGCCGCGTTGACCACTGCGCATGAAGAAATAACCACCTGCAACGTTTGGTTTAGGTTTTAGGTGCATTTTTAATTTTATTGCTTAAATGGCATTTTCTCGACGAGCTGAGCACGTTTTCTGAAATGTGCTCCTCTCGTCACTCTGGTTGTGTGCGCATAGTAAAAAGTGCTCTTGGCAGCTAGAGAGTGCCGCGTTGACCACTGCGCATGAAGAAATAACCACCTGCAACGTTTGGTTTAGGTTTTAGGTGCATTTTTAATTTTATTGCTTAAATCGCATTTTCTCGACGAGCTGAGCACGTTTTCTGAAATGTGCTCCTCCCGTCACTCTGGTTGGGTGCGCATAGTAAAAAATGCTCTTGGCAGCTAGAGAGTGCCGCGTTGACCACTGCGCATGAAGAAATAACCACCTGCAACGTTTGGTTTAGGTTTTAGGTGCATTTTTAATTTTATTGCTTAAATGGCATTTTCTCGACGAGCTGAGCACGTTTTCTGAAATGTGCTCCTCTCGTCACTCTGGTTGTGTGCGCATAGTAAAAAGTGCTCTTGGCAGCTAGAGAGTGCCGCGTTGACCACTGCGCATGAAGAAATAACCACCTGCAACGTTTGGTTTAGGTTTTGGGTGCATTTTTAATTTTATTGCTTAAATCGCATTTTCTCGACGAGCTGAGCACGTTTTCTGAAATGTGCTCCTCCCGTCACTCTGGTTGGGTGTGCATAGTAAAAAGTGCTCTTGGCAGCTAGAGAGTGCCGCGTTGACCACTGCGCATGAAGAAATGACCATCTGCAACATTCGGTTTAGGTTTTAGGTGCATTTTTAATTTTATTGCTTAATTCGCATTTTCTCGACGAGCTGAGCACGTTTTCTGAAATGTGCTCCTCCCGTCACTCTGGTTGGGTGCGCATAGTAAAAAGTGCTCTTGGCAGCTAGAGAGTGCCGCGTTGACCACTGCGCATGAAGAAATAACCACCTGCAACGTTTGTTTTAGGTTTTAGGTGCATTTTTAATTTTATTGCTTAAATCGCATTTTCTCGACGAGCTGAGCACGTTTTCTGAAATGTGCTCCTCCCGTCACTCTGGTTGGGTGCGCATAGTAAAAAGTGCTCTTGGCAGCTAGAGAGTGCCGCGTTGACCACTGCACATGAAGAAATGACCACGTTTGGTTTAGGTTTTGGGTGCATTTTTAATTTTATTGCTTAAATCGCATTTTCTCGACGAGCTGAGCACGTTTTCTGAAATGTGCTCCTCCCGTCACTCTGGTTGGGTGTGCATAGTAAAAAGTGCTCTTGGCAGCTAGAGAGTGCCGCGTTGACCACTGCGCATGAAGAAATGACCATCTGCAACGTTTGGTTTAGGTTTTAGGTGCATTTTTAATTTTATTGCTTAAATCGCATTTTCTGGATGAGCTGAGCACGTTTTCTGAAATGTGCTCCTCTCGTCACTCTGGTTGGGTGCGCATAGTAAAAAGTGCTCTTGGCAGCTAGACAGTGCCGCGTCGACCACTGCGCATGAAGAAATAACCACCTGCAACGTTTGGTTTAGGTTTTGGGTGCATTTTTAATTTTATTGCTTAAATCGCATTTTCTCGACGAGCTGAGCACGTTTTCTGAAATGTGCTCCTCCCGTCACTCTGGTTGGGTGCGCATAGTAAAAAGTGCTCTTGGCAGCTAGAGAGTGCCGCGTTGACCACTGCGCATGAAGAAATAACCACCAGCAACGTTTGGTTTAGGTTTTGGGTGCATTTTTAATTTTATTGCTTAAATCGCATTTTCTCGACGAGCTGAGCACGTTTTCTGAAATGTGCTCCTCCCGTCACTCTGGTTGGGTGCGCATAGTAAAAAGTGCTCTTGGCAGCTAGAGAGTGCCGCGTTGACCACTGCGCATGGAGAAATGACCATCTGCAACGTTTGGTTTAGGTTGTGGGTGCATTTTTAATTTTATTGCTTAAATCGCATTTTCTCGACGAGCTGAGCACGTTTTCTGGAATGTGCTCCTCCCGTCACTCTGGTTGGGTGCGCATAGTAAAAAGTGCTCTTGGCAGCTAGAGAGTGCCGCGTTGACCACTGCGCATGAAGAAATAACCACCTGCAACGTTTGGTTTAGGTTTTGGGTGCATTTTTAATTTTATTGCTTAAATCGCATTTTCTCGTCAAGCTGAGCACGTTTTCTGAAATGCTCTCCTCCCGTCACTCTGGTTGGGTGCTCATAGTAAAAAGTGCTCTTGGCAGCTAGAGAGTGCCGCGTTGACCACTGCGCATGAAGAAATAACCACCTGCAACGTTTGGTTTAGGTTTTAGGTGCATTTTTAATTTTATTGCTTAAATGGCATTTTCTCGACGAGCTGAGCACGTTTTCTGAAATGTGCTCCTCCCGTCACTCTGGTTGGGTGCGCATAGTAAAAAGTGCTCTTGCAGCTAGAGAGTGCTGCGTTGACCACTGCGCATGAAGAAATAACCACCTGCAACGTTTGGTTTAGGTTTTGGGTGCATTTTTAATTTTATTGCTTAAATCGCATTTTCTCGTCAAGCTGAGCACGTTTTCTGAAATGCGCTCCTCCCGTCACTCTGGTTGGGTGCTCATAGTAAAAAGTGCTCTTGGCAGCTAGAGAGTGCCGCGTTGACCACTGCGCATGAAGAAATAACCACCTGCAACGTTTGGTTTAGGTTTTAGGAGCATTTTTAATTTTATTGCTTAAATCGCATTTTCTGGATGAGCTGAGCACGTTTTCTGAAATGTGCTCCTCTCGTCACTCTGGTTGGGTGCGCATAGTAAAAAGTGCTCTTGGCAGCTAGACAGTGCCGCGTTGACCTCTGCGCATGAAGAAATAACCACCTGCAACGTTTGGTTTAGGTTTTGGGTGCATTTTTAATTTTATTGCTTAAATCGCATTTTCTCGACGAGCTGAGCACGTTTTCTTAAATGTGCTCCTCCCGTCACTCTGGTTGGGTGCGCATAGTAAAAAGTGCTCTTGGCAGCTAGAGAGTGCCGCGTTGACTGCTGCGCATGAAGAAATAACCACCTGCAACGTTTGGTTTAGGTTTTAGGTGCATTTTTAATTGTATTGCTTAAATCAAATTTTCTCGTCGAGCTGAGCACGTTTTCTGAAATGCGCTCCTCCCGTCACTCTGGTTGGGTGTGCATCGTAAAAAGTGCTCTTGGCAGCTAGAGAGTGCCGCGTTAATGACTGCGCATGAAGAAATAACCACCTGCAACGTTTGGTTTAGGTTTTGGGTCCATTTTTAATTTTATTGCTTAAATCGCATTTTCTCGTCGAGCTGAGCACGTTTTCTGAAATGCGCTCCTCCCGTCACTCTGGTTGGGTGCGCATAGTAAAAAGTGCTCTTGGCAGCTAGAGAGTGCCGCGTTGACCACTGCGCATGAAGAAATAACCACCTGCAACGTTTGGTTTAGGTTTTAGGTGCATTTTTAATTTTATTGCTTAAATCGCATTTTCTCGACGAGCTGAGCACGTTTTCTGAAATGTGCTCCTCCCGTCACTCTGGTTGGGTGCGCATAGTAAAAAGTGCTCTTGGCAGCTAGAGAGTGCCGCGTTGACCACTGCGCATGAAGAAATGACCATCTGCAACGTTTGGTATAGGTTTTGGGTGCATTTTTAATTTTATTGCTTAAATCGCATTTTCTCGACGAGCTGAGCACGTTTTCTGGAATGTGCTCCTCCCGTCACTCTGGTTGGGTGCGCATAGTAAAAAGTGCTCTTGGCAGCTAGAGAGTGCCGCGTTGACCACTGCGCATGAAGAAATAACCACCTGCAACGTTTGGTTTAGGTTTTAGGTGCATTTTTAATTGTATTGCTTAAATCGCATTTTCTCGACGAGCTGAGCACGTTTTCTGAAATGTGCTCCTCCCGTCACTCTGGTTGGGTGCGCATAGTAAAAAGTGCTCTTGGCAGCTAGAGAGTGCCGCGTTGACCACTGCGCATGAAGAAATAACCACCTGCAACGTTTGGTTTAGGTTTTAGGTGCATTTTTAATTTTATTGCTTAAATCGCATTTTCTCGACGAGCTGAGCACGTTTTCTGAAATGTGCTCCTCCCGTCACTCTGGTTGGGTGCGCATAGTAAAAAGTGCTCTTGGCAGCTAGAGAGTGCCGCGTTGACCACTGCGCATGAAGAAATAACCCCCTGCAACGTTTGGTTTAGGTTTTAGGTGCATTTTTAATTTTATTGCTTAAATCGCATTTTCTCGACGAGCTGAGCACGTTTTCTGAAATGTGCTCCTCCCGTCACTCTGGTTGGGTGCGCATAGTAAAAAATGCTCTTGGCAGCTAGAGAGTGCCGCGTTGACCACTGCGCATGAAGAAATAACCACCTGCAACGTTTGGTTTAGGTTTTAGGTGCATTTTTAATTTTATTGCTTAAATGGCATTTTCTCGACGAGCTGAGCACGTTTTCTGAAATGTGCTCCTCTCGTCACTCTGGTTGTGTGCGCGTAGTAAAAAGTGCTCTTGGCAGCTAGAGAGTGCCGCGTTGACCACTGCGCATGAAGAAATAACCACCTGCAACGTTTGGTTTAGGTTTTGGGTGCATTTTTAATTTTATTGCTTAAATCGCATTTTCTCGACGAGCTGAGCACGTTTTCTGAAATGTGCTCCTCCCGTCACTCTGGTTGGGTGTGCATAGTAAAAAGTGCTCTTGGCAGCTAGAGAGTGCCGCGTTGACCACTGCGCATGAAGAAATGACCATCTGCAACATTCGGTTTAGGTTTTAGGTGCATTTTTAATTTTATTGCTTAATTCGCATTTTCTCGACGAGCTGAGCACGTTTTCTGAAATGTGCTCCTCCCGTCACTCTGGTTGGGTGCGCATAGTAAAAAGTTCTCTTGGCAGCTAGAGAGTGCCGCGTTGACCACTGCGCATGAAGAAATAACCACCTGCAACGTTTGGTTTAGGTTTTAGGTGCATTTTTAATTTTATTGCTTAAATCGCATTTTCTCGACGAGCTGAGCACGTTTTCTGAAATGTGCTCCTCCCGTCACTCTGGTTGGGTGCGCATAGTAAAAAGTGCTCTTGGCAGCTAGAGAGTGCCGCGTTGACCACTGCACATGAAGAAATGACCACGTTTGGTTTAGGTTTTGGGTGCATTTTTAATTTTATTGCTTAAATCGCATTTTCTCGACGAGCTGAGCACGTTTTCTGAAATGTGCTCCTCCCGTCACTCTGGTTGGGTGTGCATAGTAAAAAGTGCTCTTGGCAGCTAGAGAGTGCCGCGTTGACCACTGCGCATGAAGAAATGACCATCTGCAACGTTTGGTTTAGGTTTTAGGTGCATTTTTAATTTTATTGCTTAAATCGCATTTTCTAGATGAGCTGAGCACGTTTTCTGAAATGTGCTCCTCTCGTCACTCTGGTTGGGTGCGCATAGTAAAAAGTGCTCTTGGCAGCTAGACAGTGCCGCGTCGACCACTGCGCATGAAGAAATAACCACCTGCAACGTTTGGTTTAGGTTTTGGGTGCATTTTTAATTTTATTGCTTAAATCGCATTTTCTCGACGAGCTGAGCACGTTTTCTGAAATGTGCTCCTCCCGTCACTCTGGTTGGGTGCGCATAGTAAAAAGTGCTCTTGGCAGCTAGAGAGTGCCGCGTTGACTGCTGCGCATGAAGAAATAACCACCTGCAACGTTTGGTTTAGGTTTTAGGTGCATTTTTAATTGTATTGCTTAAATCAAATTTTCTCGTCGAGCTGAGCACGTTTTCTGAAATGCGCTCCTCCCGTCACTCTGGTTGGGTGTGCATCGTAAAAAGTGCTCTTGGCAGCTAGAGAGTGCCGCGTTGATGACTGCGCATGAATAAATAACCACCTGCAACGTTTGGTTTAGGTTTTGGGTGCATTTTTAATTTTATTGCTTAAATCGCATTTTCTCGTCGAGCTGAGCACGTTTTCTGAAATGCGCTCCTCCCGTCACTCTGGTTGGGTGCGCATAGTAAAAAGTGCTCTTGGCAGCTAGAGAGTGCCGCGTTGACCAGTGCGCATGAAGAAATAACCACCTGCAACGTTTGGTTTAGGTTTTGGGTGCATTTTTAATTTTATTGCTTAAATCGCATTTTCTCGACGAGCTGAGCACGTTTTCTGATATGTGCTCCTCCCGTCACTCTGGTTGGGTGCGCATAGTAAAAAGTGCTCTTGGCAGCTAGAGAGTGCCGCGTTGACCACTGCGCATGGATAAATGACCATCTGCAACGTTTGGTTTAGGTTTTGGGTGCATTTTTAATTTTATTGCTTAAATCGCATTTTCTCGACGAGTTGAGCACGTTTTCTGGAATGTGCTCCTCCCGTCACTCTGGTTGGGTGCGCATAGTAAAAAGTGCTCTTGGCAGCTAGAGAGTGCCGCGTTGACCACTGCGCATGAAGAAATAACCACCTGCAACGTTTGGTTTAGGTTTTAGGTGCATTTTTAATTGTATTGCTTAAATCGCATTTTCTCGACGAGCTGAGCACGTTTTCTGAAATGTGCTCCTCCCGTCACTCTGGTTGGGTGCGCATAGTAAAAAGTGCTCTTGGCAGCTAGAGAGTGCCGCGTTGACCACTGCGCATGAAGAAATAACCACCTGCAACGTTTGGTTTAGGTTTTAGGTTCATTTTAAATTTTATTGCTTAAATCGCATTTTCTCGACGAGCTGAGCACGTTTTCTGAAATGTGCTCCTCCCGTCACTCTGGTTGGGTGCGCATAGTAAAAAGTGCTCTTGGCAGCTCGAGAGTGCCGCGTTGACCACTGCGCATGAAGAAATAACCACCTGCAACGTTTGGTTTAGGTTTAAGGTGCATTTTTAATTTTATTGCTTAAATCGCATTTTCTCGACGAGCTGAGCACGTTTTCTAAAATGTGCTCCTCCCGTCACTCTGGTTGGGTGTGCATAGTAAAAAGTGCTCTTGGCAGCTAGAGAGTGCCGCGTTGACCACTGTGCATGAAGAAATAACCACCTGCAACGTTTGGTTTAGGTTTTGGGTGCATTTTTAATTTTATTGCTTAAATCGCATTTTCTCGACGAGCTGAGCACGTTTTCAGAAATGTGCTCCTCCCGTCACTCTGGTTGGGTGTGCATAGTAAAAAGTGCTCTTGGCAGCTCGAGAGTGCCGCGTTGACCACTGCGCATGAAGAAATGACCATCTGCAACCTTTGGTTTAGGTTTTGGGTGCATTTTTAATTTTATTGCTTAAATCGCATTTTCTCGACGAGCTGAGCACGTTTTCTGAAATGTGCTCCTCCCGTCACTCTGGTTGGGTGCGCATAGTAAAAAGTGCTCTTGGCAGCTAGAGAGTGCCGCGTTGACCACTACGCATGAAGAAATGACCATCTGCAACGTTTGGTTTAGGTTTTAGGTGCATTTTTAATTTTATTGCTTAAATCGCATTTTCTCGACGAGCTGAGCACGTTTTCTGAAATGTGCTCCTCCCGTCACTCTGGTTGGGTGCACATAGTAAAAAGTGCTCTTGGCAGCTAGAGAGTGCCGCGTTGACTGCTGCGCATGAAGAAATAACCACCTGCAACGTTTGGTTTAGGTTTTAGGTGCATTTTTAATTTTATTGCTTAAATCGCATTTTCTCGACGAGCTGAGCACGTTTTCTGAAATGTGCTCCTCCCGTCACTCTGGTTGGGTGCGCATAGTAAAAAGTGCTCTTGGCAGCTAGACAGTGCCGCGTTGACCACTGCGCATGAAGAAATAACCCCCTGCAACGTTTGGTTTAGGTTTTGGGTGCATTTTTAATTTTATTGCTTAAATCGCATTTTCTCGACGAGCTGAGCACGTTTTCTGAAATGTGCTCCTCCCGTCACTCTGGTTGGGTGTGCATAGTAAAAAGTGCTCTTGGCAGCTAGAGAGTGCCGCGTTGACCACTGCGCATGAAGAAATGACCATCTGCAACGTTTGGTTTAGGTTTTAGGTGCATTTTTAATTTTATTGCTTAAATCGCATTTTCTGGATGAGCTGAGCACGTTTTCTGAAATGTGCTCCTCTCGTCACTCTGGTTGGGTGCGCATAGTAAAAAGTGCTCTTGGCAGCTAGAGAGTGCCGCGTTGACCACTGCGCATGAAGAAATAACTACCTGCAACGTTTGGTTTAGGTTTTGGGTGCATTTTTAATTGTATTGCTTAAATCGCATTTTCTCGACGAGCTGAGCACGTTTTCTGAAATGTGCTCCTCCCGTCACTCTGGTTGGGTGCGCATAGTAAAAAGTGCTCTTGGCAGCTAGAGAGTGCCGCGTTGACTGCTGCGCATGAAGAAATAACCACCTGCAACGTTTGGTTTAGGTTTTAGGTGCATTTTTAATTTTATTGCTTAAATCGCATTTTCTCGTCGAGCTGAGCACGTTTTCTGAAATGCGCTCCTCCCGTCACTCTGGTTGGGTGTGCATCGTAAAAAGTGCTCTTGGCAGCTAGAGAGTGCCGCGTTGATGACTGCGCATGAAGAAATAACCACCTGGAACGTTTGGTTTAGGTTTTGGGTGCATTTTTAATTTTATTGCTTAAATCGCATTTTCTCGTCGAGCTGAGCACGTTTTCTGAAATGCGCTCCTCCTGTCACTCTGGTTGGGTGCGCATAACAAAAAGTGCTCTTGGCAGCTAGAGAGTGCCGCGTTGACCACTGCGCATGAAGAAATAACCACCTGCAACGTTTGGTTTAGGTTTTGGGTGCATTTTTAATTTTATTGCTTAAATCGCATTTTCTCGACGAGCTGAGCACGTTTTCTGAAATGTGCTCCTCCCGTCACTCTGGTTGGGTGTGCATAGTAAAAAGTGCTCTTGGCAGCTAGAGAGTGCCGCGTTGACCACTGCGCATGAAGAAATGACCATCTGCAACATTCGGTTTAGGTTTTAGGTGCATTTTTAATTTTATTGCTTAATTCGCATTTTCTCGACGAGCTGAGCACGTTTTCTGAAATGTGCTCCTCCCGTCACTCTGGTTGGGTGCGCATAGTAAAAAGTTCTCTTGGCAGCTAGAGAGTGCCGCGTTGACCACTGCGCATGAAGAAATAACCACCTGCAACGTTTGGTTTAGGTTTTAGGTGCATTTTTAATTTTATTGCTTAAATCGCATTTTCTCGACGAGCTGAGCACGTTTTCTGAAATGTGCTCCTCCCGTCACTCTGGTTGGGTGCGCATAGTAAAAAGTGCTCTTGGCAGCTAGAGAGTGCCGCGTTGACCACTGCACATGAAGAAATGACCACGTTTGGTTTAGGTTTTGGGTGCATTTTTAATTTTATTGCTTAAATCGCATTTTCTCGACGAGCTGAGCACGTTTTCTGAAATGTGCTCCTCCCGTCACTCTGGTTGGGTGTGCATAGTAAAAAGTGCTCTTGGCAGCTAGAGAGTGCCGCGTTGACCACTGCGCATGAAGAAATGACCATCTGCAACGTTTGGTTTAGGTTTTAGGTGCATTTTTAATTTTATTGCTTAAATCGCATTTTCTGGATGAGCTGAGCACGTTTTCTGAAATGTGCTCCTCTCGTCACTCTGGTTGGGTGCGCATAGTAAAAAGTGCTCTTGGCAGCTAGACAGTGCCGCGTCGACCACTGCGCATGAAGAAATAACCACCTGCAACGTTTGGTTTAGGTTTTGGGTGCATTTTTAATTTTATTGCTTAAATCGCATTTTCTCGACGAGCTGAGCACGTTTTCTGAAATGTGCTCCTCCCGTCACTCTGGTTGGGTGCGCATAGTAAA
Source organism: Syngnathus scovelli (assembly GCF_024217435.2). NCBI lineage: Eukaryota > Metazoa > Chordata > Actinopteri > Syngnathiformes > Syngnathidae > Syngnathus > Syngnathus scovelli. The sequence continues at coordinate 503,500 of NW_026061444.1, read as the reverse complement.
AAGTGCTCTTGGCAGCTAGAGAGTGCCGCGTTGACTGCTGCGCATGAAGAAATAACCACCTGCAACGTTTGGTTTAGGTTTTAGGTGCATTTTTAATTGTATTGCTTAAATCAAATTTTCTCGTCGAGCTGAGCACGTTTTCTGAAATGCGCTCCTCCCGTCACTCTGGTTGGGTGTGCATCGTAAAAAGTGCTCTTGGCAGCTAGAGAGTGCCGCGTTGATGACTGCGCATGAATAAATAACCACCTGCAACGTTTGGTTTAGGTTTTGGGTGCATTTTTAATTTTATTGCTTAAATCGCATTTTCTCGTCGAGCTGAGCACGTTTTCTGAAATGCGCTCCTCCCGTCACTCTGGTTGGGTGCGCATAGTAAAAAGTGCTCTTGGCAGCTAGAGAGTGCCGCTTTGACCAGTGCGCATGAAGAAATAACCACCTGGAACGTTTGGTTTAGGTTTTGGGTGCATTTTTAATTTTATTGCTTAAATCGCATTTTCTCGACGAGCTGAGCACGTTTTCTGATATGTGCTCCTCCCGTCACTCTGGTTGGGTGCGCATAGTAAAAAGTGCTCTTGGCAGCTAGAGAGTGCCGCGTTGACCACTGCGCATGGATAAATGACCATCTGCAACGTTTGGTTTAGGTTTTGGGTGCATTTTTAATTTTATTGCTTAAATCGCATTTTCTCGACGAGTTGAGCACGTTTTCTGGAATGTGCTCCTCCCGTCACTCTGGTTGGGTGCGCATAGTAAAAAGTGCTCTTGGCAGCTAGAGAGTGCCGCGTTGACCACTGCGCATGAAGAAATAACCACCTGCAACGTTTGGTTTAGGTTTTAGGTGCATTTTTAATTGTATTGCTTAAATCGCATTTTCTCGACGAGCTGAGCACGTTTTCTGAAATGTGCTCCTCCCGTCACTCTGGTTGGGTGCGCATAGTAAAAAGTGCTCTTGGCAGCTAGAGAGTGCCGCGTTGACCACTGCGCATGAAGAAATAACCACCTGCAACGTTTGGTTTAGGTTTTAGGTTCATTTTAAATTTTATTGCTTAAATCGCATTTTCTCGACGAGCTGAGCACGTTTTCTGAAATGTGCTCCTCCCGTGACTCTGGTTGGGTGCGCATAGTAAAAAGTGCTCTTGGCAGCTAGAGAGTGCCGCGTTGACCACTGCGCATGAAGAAATAACCACCTGCAACGTTTGGTTTAGGTTTAAGGTGCATTTTTAATTTTATTGCTTAAATCGCATTTTCTCGACGAGCTGAGCACGTTTTCTAAAATGTGCTCCTCCCGTCACTCTGGTTGGGTGTGCATAGTAAAAAGTGCTCTTGGCAGCTAGAGAGTGCCGCGTTGACCACTGCGCATGAAGAAATAACCACCTGCAACGTTTGGTTTAGGTTTTGGGTGCATTTTTAATTTTATTGCTTAAATCGCATTTTCTCGACGAGCTGAGCACGTTTTCAGAAATGTGCTCCTCCCGTCACTCTGGTTGGGTGTGCATAGTAAAAAGTGCTCTTGGCAGCTCGAGAGTGCCGCGTTGACCACTGCGCATGAAGAAATGACCATCTGCAACCTTTGGTTTAGGTTTTGGGTGCATTTTTAATTTTATTGCTTAAATCGCATTTTCTCGACGAGCTGAGCACGTTTTCTGAAATGTGCTCCTCCCGTCACTCTGGTTGGGTGCGCATAGTAAAAAGTGCTCTTGGCAGCTAGAGAGTGCCGCGTTGACCACTACGCATGAAGAAATGACCATCTGCAACGTTTGGTTTAGGTTTTAGGTGCATTTTTAATTTTATTGCTTGAATCGCATTTTCTCGACGAGCTGAGCACGTTTTCTGAAATGTGCTCCTCCCGTCACTCTGGTTGGGTGCACATAGTAAAAAGTGCTCTTGGCAGCTAGAGAGTGCCGCGTTGACTGCTGCGCATGAAGAAATAACCACCTGCAACGTTTGGTTTAGGTTTTAGGTGCATTTTTAATTTTATTGCTTAAATCGCATTTTCTCGACGAGCTGAGCACGTTTTCTGAAATGTGCTCCTCCCGTCACTCTGGTTGGGTGCGCATAGTAAAAAGTGCTCTTGGCAGCTAGACAGTGCCGCGTTGACCACTGCGCATGAAGAAATAACCCCCTGCAACGTTTGGTTTAGGTTTTGGGTGCATTTTTAATTTTATTGCTTAAATCGCATTTTCTCGACGAGCTGAGCACGTTTTCTGAAATGTGCTCCTCCCGTCACTCTGGTTGGGTGTGCATAGTAAAAAGTGCTCTTGGCAGCTAGAGAGTGCCGCGTTGACCACTGCGCATGAAGAAATGACCATCTGCAACGTTTGGTTTAGGTTTTAGGTGCATTTTTAATTTTATTGCTTAAATCGCATTTTCAGGATGAGCTGAGCACGTTTTCTGAAATGTGCTCCTCTCGTCACTCTGGTTGGGTGCGCATAGTAAAAAGTGCTCTTGGCAGCTAGAGAGTGCCGCGTTGACCACTGCGCATGAAGAAATAACTACCTGCAACGTTTGGTTTAGGTTTTGGGTGCATTTTTAATTGTATTGCTTAAATCGCATTTTCTCGACGAGCTGAGCACGTTTTCTGAAATGTGCTCCTCCCGTCACTCTGGTTGGGTGCGCATAGTAAAAAGTGCTCTTGGCAGCTAGAGAGTGCCGCGTTGACTGCTGCGCATGAAGAAATAACCACCTGCAACGTTTGGTTTAGGTTTTAGGTGCATTTTTAATTTTATTGCTTAAATCGCATTTTCTCGTCGAGCTGAGCACGTTTTCTGAAATGCGCTCCTCCCGTCACTCTGGTTGGGTGTGCATCGTAAAAAGTGCTCTTGGCAGCTAGAGAGTGCCGCGTTGATGACTGCGCATGAAGAAATAACCACCTGGAACGTTTGGTTTAGGTTTTGGGTGCATTTTTAATTTTATTGCTTAAATCGCATTTTCTCGTCGAGCTGAGCACGTTTTCTGAAATGCGCTCCTCCTGTCACTCTGGTTGGGTGCGCATAACAAAAAGTGCTCTTGGCAGCTAGAGAGTGCCGCGTTGACCACTGCGCATGAAGAAATAACCACCTGCAACGTTTGGTTTAGGTTTTGGGTGCATTTTTAATTTTATTGCTTAAATCGCATTTTCTCGACGAGCTGAGCACGTTTTCTGAAATGTGCTCCTCCCGTCACTCTGGTTGGGTGCGCATAGTAAAAAGTGACTTGGCAGCTAGAGAGTGCCGCGTTGACCACTGCGCATGAAGAAATGACCATCTGCAACGTTTGGTTTAGATTTTGGGTGCATTTTTAATTTTATTGCTTAAATCGCATTTTCTCGAAGAGCTTAGCACGTTTTCTGGAATGTGCTCCTCCCGTCACTCTGGTTGGGTGCGCATAGTAAAAAGTGCTCTTGGCAGCTAGAGAGTGCCGCGTTGACCACTGCGCATGAAGAAATAACCACCTGCAACGTTTGGTTCAGGTTTTAGGTGCATTTTTAATTGTATTGCTTAAATCGCATTTTCTCGACGAGGTGAGCACGTTTTCTGAAATGTGCTCCTCCCGTCACTCTGGTTGGGTGCGCATAGTAAAAAGTGCTCTTGGCAGCTAGAGAGTGTCGCGTTCACTGCTGCGCATGAAGAAATAACCACCTGCAACGTTTGGTTTAGGTTTTAGGTGCATTTTTAATTTTATTGCATAATTCGCATTTTCTCGACGAGCTGAGCACGTTTTCTGAAATGTGCTCCTCCCGTCACTCTGGTTGGGTGCGCATAGTAAAAAGTGCTCTTGGCAGCTAGAGAGTGCCGCGTTGACCACTGCGCATGAAGAAATGACCATCTGCAACGTTTGGTTTAGGTTTTAGGTGCATTTTTAATTTTATTGCTTAAATCGCATTTTCTGGATGAGCTGAGCACGTTTTCTGAAATGTGCTCCTCCCGTCACTCTGGTTGGGTGCGCATAGTAAAAAGTGCTCTTGGCAGCTAGAGAGTGCCGCGTTGACTGCTGCGCATGAAGAAATAACCACCTGCAACGTTTGGTTTAGGTTTTAGGTGCATTTTTAATTTTATTGCTTAAATCGCATTTTCTCGACGAGCTGAGCACGTTTTCTGAAATGTGCTCCTCCCGTCACTCTGGTTGGGTGCGCATAGTAAAAAGTGCTCTTGGCAGCTAGAGAGTGCCGCGTTGACTGCTGCGCATGAAGAAATAACCACCTGCAACGTTTGGTTTAGGTTTTATGTGCATTTTTAATTTTATTGCTTAAATCGCATTTTCTGGATGAGCTGAGCACGTTTTCTGAAATGTGCTCCTCCCGTCACTCTGGTTGGGTGCGCATAGTAAAAAGTGCTCTTGGCAGCTAGAGAGTGCCGCGTTGACCACTGCGCATGAAGAAATAACCACCTGCAACGTTTGGTTTAGGTTTTGGGTGCATTTTTAATTTTATTGCTTAAATCGCATTTTCTCGTCGACCTGAGCACGTTTTCTGAAATGCGCTCCTCCCGTCACTCTGGTTGGGTGTGCATCGTAAAAAGTGCTCTTGGCAGCTAGAGAGTGCCGCGTTGATGACTGCGCATGAAGAAATAACCACCTGCAACGTTTGGTTTAGGTTTTGGGTGCATTTTTAATTTTATTGCTTAAATCGCATTTTCTCGTCGAGCTGAGCACGTTTTCTGAAATGCGCTCCTCCTGTCACTCTGGTTGGGTGCGCATAATAAAAAGTGCTCTTGGCAGCTAGAGAGTGCCGCGTTGACCACTGCGCATGAAGAAATAACCACCTGCAACGTTTGGTTTAGGTTTTGGGCGCATTTTTAATTTTATTGCTTAAATCGCATTTTCTCGACGAGCTGAGCACGTTTTCTGAAATGTGCTCCTCCCGTCACTCTGGTTGGGTGCGCATAGTAAAAAGTGCTCTTGGCAGCTAGAGAGTGCCGCGTTGACCACTGCGCATGAAGAAATGACCATCTGCAACGTTTGGTTTAGGTTTTGGGTGCATTTTTAATTTTATTGCTTAAATCGCATTTTCTCGATGAGCTGAGCACGTTTTCTGAAATGTGCTCCTCCCGTCACTCTGGTTGGGTGCGCATAGTAAAAAGTGCTCTTGGCAGCTAGAGAGTGCCGCGTTGACCACTGCGCATGAAGAAATAACCACCTGCAACGTTTGGTTTAGGTTTTAGGTGCATTTTTAATTGTATTGCTTAAATCGCATTTTCTCGACGAGCTGAGCACGTTTTCTGAAATGTGCTCCTCCCGTCACTCTGGTTGGGTGCGCATAGTAAAAAGTGCTCTTGGCAGCTAGAGAGTGTCGCGTTCACTGCTGCGCATGAAGAAATAACCACCTGCAACGTTTGGTTTAGGTTTTAGGTGCAATTTTAATTTTATTGCTTAATTCGCATTTTCTCGACGAGCTGAGCACGTTTTCTGAAATGTGCTCCTCCCGTCACTCTGGTAGGGTGCGCATAGTAAAAAGTGCTCTTGGCAGCTAGAGAGTGCCGCGTTGACCACTGCGCATGAAGAAATAACCACCTGCAACGTTTGGTTTAGGTTTTAGGTGCATTTTTAATTTTATTGCTTAAATCGCATTTTCTCGACGAGCTGAGCACGTTTTCTGAAATGTGCTCCTCCCGTCACTCTGGTTGGGTGCGCATAGTAAAAAGTGCTCTTGGCAGCTAGAGAGTGCCGCGTTGACTGCTGCGCATGAAGAAATAACCACCTGCAACGTTTTGTTTAGGTTTTGGGTGCATTTTTAATTTTATTGCTTAAATCGCATTTTCTCGACGAGCTGAGCACGTTTTCTGAAATGTGCTCCTCCCGTCACTCTGGTTGGGTGTGCATAGTAAAAAGTGCTCTTGGCAGCTCGAGAGTGCCGCGTTGACCACTGCGCATGAAGAAATAACCACCTGCAACGTTTGGTTTAGGTTTAAGGTGCATTTTTAATTTTATTGCTTAAATCGCATTTTCTCGACGAGCTGAGCACGTTTTCTGAAATGTGCTCCTCCCGTCACTCTGGTTGGGTGCGCATAGTAAAAAGTGCTCTTGGCAGATAGAGAGTGCCGCGTTCACTGCTGCACATGAAGAAATAACCACCTGCAACGTTTGGTTTAGGTTTTGGGTGCATTTTTAATTTTATTGCTTAAATCGCATTTTCTCGACGAGCTGAGCACGTTTTCTGAAATGTGCTCCTCCCGTCACTCTGGTTGGTTTTGCATAGTAAAAAGTGCTCTTGGCAGCTAGAGAGTGCCGCGTTGACCACTGTGCATGAAGAAATGACCATCTGCAACGTTCGGTTTAGGTTTTAGGTGCATTTTTAATTTTATTGCTTAATTCGCATTTTCTCGACGAGCTGAGCACGTTTTCTGAAATGTGCTCCTCCCGTCACTCTGGTTGGGTGCGCATAGTAAAAAGTGCTCTTAGCAGCTAGAGAGTGCCGCGTTGACCACTGCGCATAAAGAAATAACCACCTGCAACGTTTGGTTTAGGTTTTAGGTGCATTTTTAATTTTATTGCTTAAATCGCATTTTCTCGACGAGCTGAGCACGTTTTCTGAAATGTGCTCCTCCCGTCACTCTGGTTTGGTGCGCATAGTAAAAAGTGCTCTTGGCAGCTAGAGAGTGCCGCGTTGACTGCTGCGCATGAAGAAATAACCACCTGCAACGTTTTGTTTAGGTTTTGGGTGCATTTTTAATTTTATTGCTTAAATCGCATTTTCTCGACGAGCTGAGCACGTTTTCTGAAATGTGCTCCTCCCGTCACTCTGGTTGGGTGCGCATAGTAAAAAGTGCTCTTGGCAGCTAGAGAGTGCCGCGTTGACTGCTGCGCATGAAGAAATAACCACCTGCAACGTTTGGTTTAGGTTTTAGGTGCATTTTTAATTTTATTGCTTAAATCGCATTTTCTGGATGAGCTGAGCACGTTTTCTGAAATGTGCTCCTCTCGTCACTCTGGTTGGGTGCGCATAGTAAAAAGTGCTCTTGGCAGCTAGAGAGTGCCGCGTTGACCACTGCGCATGAAGAAATAACCACCTGCAACGTTTGGTTCAGGTTTTGGGTGCATTTTTAATTTTATTGCTTAAATCGCATTTTCTGGATGAGCTGAGCACGTTTTCTGAAATGTGCTCCTCCCGTCACTCTGGTTGGGTGCGCATAGTAAAAAGTGCTCTTAGCAGCTAGAGAGTGCCGCGTTGACCACTGCGCATGAAGAAATAACCACCTGCAACGTTTGGTTTAGGTTTTAGGTGCATTTTTAATTTTATTGCTTAAATCGCATTTTCTCGTCGACCTGAGCACGTTTTCTGAAATGCGCTCCTCCCGTCACTCTGGTTGGGTGTGCATCGTAAAAAGTGCTCTTGGCAGCTAGAGAGTGCCGCGTTGATGACTGCGCATGAAGAAATAACCACCTGCAACGTTTGGTTTAGGTTTTGGGTGCATTTTTAATTTTATTGCTTAAATCGCATTTTCTCGTCGAGCTGAGCACGTTTTCTGAAATGCGCTCCTCCTGTCACTCTGGTTGGGTGCGCATAATAAAAAGTGCTCTTGGCAGCTAGAGAGTGCCGCGTTGACCACTGCGCATGAAGAAATAACCACCTGCAACGTTTGGTTTAGGTTTTGGGTGCATTTTTAATTTTATTGCTTAAATCGCATTTTCTCGACGAGCTGAGCACGTTTTCTGAAATGTGCTCCTCCCGTCACTCTGGTTGGGTGCGCATAGTAAAAAGTGCTCTTGGCAGCTAGAGAGTGCCGCGTTGACCACTGCGCATGAAGAAATGACCATCTGCAACGTTTGGTTTAGGTTTTGGGTGCATTTTTAATTTTATTGCTTAAATCGCATTTTCTCGATGAGCTGAGCACGTTTTCTGAAATGTGCTCCTCCCGTCACTCTGGTTGGGTGCGCATAGTAAAAAGTGCTCTTGGCAGCTAGAGAGTGCCGCGTTGACCACTGCGCATGAAGAAATAACCACCTGCAACGTTTGGTTTAGGTTTTAGGTGCATTTTTAATTGTATTGCTTGAATCGCATTTTCTCGACGAGCTGAGCACGTTTTCTGAAATGTGCTCCTCCCGTCACTCTGGTTGGGTGCGCATAGTAAAAAGTGCTCTTGGCAGCTAGAGAGTGTCGCGTTCACTGCTGCGCATGAAGAAATAACCACCTGCAACGTTTGGTTTAGGTTTTAGGTGCATTTTTAATTTTATTGCATAATTCGCATTTTCTCGACGAGCTGAGCACGTTTTCTGAAATGTGCTCCTCCCGTCACTCTGGTTGGGTGCGCATAGTAAAAAGTGCTCTTGGCAGCTAGAGAGTGCCGCGTTGACCACTGCGCATGAAGAAATAATCACCTGAAACGTTTGGTTTAGGTTTTAGGTGCATTTTTAATTTTATTGCTTAAATCGCATTTTCTCGACGAGCTGAGCACGTTTTCTGAAATGTGCTCCTCCCGTCACTCTGGTTGGGTGCGCATAGTAAAAAATGCTATTGGCAGCTAGAGAGTGCCGCGTTGACCACTGCGCATGAAGAAATAACCACCTGCAACGTTTGGTTTAGGTTTAAGGTGCATTTTTAATTGTATTGCTTAAATCGCATTTTCTCGACGAGCTGAGCACGTTTTCTGAAATGTGCTCCTCCCGTCACTTTGGTTGGGTGTGCATAGTAAAAAGTGCTCTTGGCAGCTAGAGAGTGCCGCGTTGACCACTGCACATGAAGAAATGACCATCTGCAACGTTTGGTTTAGGTTTTGGGTGCATTTTTAATTTTATTGCTTAAATCGCATTTTCTCGACGAGCTGAGCACGTTTTCTGAAATGTGCTCCTCCCGTCACTCTGGTTGGGTGTGCATAGTAAAAAGTGCTCTTGGCAGCTAGAGAGTGCCGCGTTGACCACTGCGCATGAAGAAATGACCATCTGCAACGTTTGGTTTAGGTTTTAGGAGCATTTTTAATTTTATTGCTTAAATCGCATTTTCTGGATGAGCTGAGCACGTTTTCTGAAATGTGCTCCTCTCGTCACTCTGGTTGGGTGCGCATAGTAAAAAGTGCTCTTGGCAGCTAGACAGTGCCGCGTTGACCACTGCGCATGAAGAAATAACCACCTGCAACGTTTGGTTTAGGTTTTGGGTGCATTTTTAATTTTATTGCTTAAATCGCATTTTCTCGACGAGCTGAGCACGTTTTCTTAAATGTGCTCCTCCCGTCACTCTGGTTGGGTGCGCATAGTAAAAAGTGCTCTTGGCAGCTAGAGAGTGCCGCGTTGACTGCTGCGCATGAAGAAATAACCACCTGCAACGTTTGGTTTAGGTTTTAGGTGCATTTTTAATTGTATTGCTTAAATCAAATTTTCTCGTCGAGCTGAGCACGTTTTCTGAAATGCGCTCCTCCCGTCACTCTGGTTGGGTGTGCATCGTAAAAAGTGCTCTTGGCAGCTAGAGAGTGCCGCGTTGATGACTGCGCATGAAGAAATAACCACCTGCAACGTTTGGTTTAGGTTTTGGGTGCATTTTTAATTTTATTGCTTAAATCGCATTTTCTCGTCGAGCTGAGCACGTTTTCTGAAATGCGCTCCTCCCGTCACTCTGGTTGGGTGCGCATAGTAAAAAGTGCTCTTGGCAGCTAGAGAGTGCCGCGTTGACCACTGCGCATGAAGAAATAACCACCTGCAACGTTTGGTTTAGGTTTTAGGTGCATTTTTAATTTTATTGCTTAAATCGCATTTTCTCGACGAGCTGAGCACGTTTTCTGAAATGTGCTCCTCCCGTCACTCTGGTTGGGTGCGCATAGTAAAAAGTGCTCTTGGCAGCTAGAGAGTGCCGCGTTGACCACTGCGCATGAAGAAATGACCATCTGCAACGTTTGGTATAGGTTTTGGGTGCATTTTTAATTTTATTGCTTAAATCGCATTTTCTCGACGAGCTGAGCACGTTTTCTGGAATGTGCTCCTCCCGTCACTCTGGTTGGGTGCGCATAGTAAAAAGTGCTCTTGGCAGCTAGAGAGTGCCGCGTTGACCACTGCGCATGAAGAAATAACCACCTGCAACGTTTGGTTTAGGTTTTAGGTGCATTTTTAATTGTATTGCTTAAATCGCATTTTCTCGACGAGCTGAGCACGTTTTCTGAAATGTGCTCCTCCCGTCACTCTGTTTGGGTGCGCATAGTAAAAAGTGCTCTTGGCAGCTAGAGAGTGCCGCGTTGACCACTGCGCATGAAGAAATAACCACCTGCAACGTTTGGTTTAGGTTTTAGGTGCATTTTTAATTTTATTGCTTAAATCGCATTTTCTCGACGAGCTGAGCACGTTTTCTGAAATGTGCTCCTCCCGTCACTCTGGTTGGGTGCGCATAGTAAAAAGTGCTCTTGGCAGCTAGAGAGTGCCGCGTTGACCACTGCGCATGAAGAAATAACCCCCTGCAACGTTTGGTTTAGGTTTTGGGTGCATTTTTAATTTTATTGCTTAAATCGCATTTTCTCGACGAGCTGAGCACGTTTTCTGAAATGTGCTCCTCCCGTCACTCTGGTTGGGTGCGCATAGTAAAAAGTGCTCTTGGCAGCTAGAGAGTGCCGCGTTGACCACTGCGCATGAAGAAATGACCATCTGCAACGTTTGGTTTAGGTTTTAGGTGCATTTTTAATTTTATTGCTTAAATCGCATTTTCTGGATGAGCTGAGCACGTTTTCTGAAATGTGCTCCTCCCGTCACTCTGGTTGGGTGCGCATAGTAAAAAGTGCTCTTGGCAGCTAGAGAGTGCCGCGTTGACTGCTGCGCATGAAGAAATAACCACCTGCAACGTTTGGTTTAGGTTTTAGGTGCATTTTTAATTTTATTGCTTAAATCGCATTTTCTCGACGAGCTGAGCACGTTTTCTGAAATGTGCTCCTCCCGTCACTCTGGTTGGGTGCGCATAGTAAAAAGTGCTCTTGGCAGCTAGAGAGTGCCGCGTTGACTGCTGCGCATGAAGAAATAACCACCTGCAACGTTTGGTTTAGGTTTTATGTGCATTTTTAATTTTATTGCTTAAATCGCATTTTCTGGATGAGCTGAGCACGTTTTCTGAAATGTGCTCCTCTCGTCACTCTGGTTGGGTGCGCATAGTAAAAAGTGCTCTTGGCAGCTAGAGAGTGCCGCGTTGACCACTGCGCATAAAGAAATAACCACCTGCAACGTTTGGTTTAGGTTTTAGGTGCATTTTTAATTTTATTGCTTAAATCGCATTTTCTCGACGAGCTGAGCACGTTTTCTGAAATGTGCTCCTCCCGTCACTCTGGTTGGGTGCGCATAGTAAAAAGTGCTCTTGGCAGCTAGAGAGTGCCGCGTTGACTGCTGCGCATGAAGAAATAACCACCTGCAACGTTTTGTTTAGGTTTTGGGTGCATTTTTAATTTTATTGCTTAAATCGCATTTTCTCAACGAGCTGAGCACGTTTTCTGAAATGTGCTCCTCCCGTCACTCTGGTTGGGTGTGCATAGTAAAAAGTGCTCTTGGCAGCTCGAGAGTGCCGCGTTGACCACTGCGCATGAAGAAATGACCATCTGCAACCTTTGGTTTAGGTTTTGGGTGCATTTTTAATTTTATTGCTTAAATCGCATTTTCTCGACGAGCTGAGCACGTTTTCTGAAATGTGCTCCTCCCGTCACTCTGGTTGGGTGTGCATAGTAAAAAGTGCTCTTGGCAGCTAGAGAGTGCCGCGTTGACCACTGCGCATAAAGAAATAACCACCTGCAACGTTTGGTTTAGGTTTTAGGTGCATTTTTAATTTTATTGCTTAAATCGCATTTTCTCGACGAGCTGAGCACGTTTTCTGAAATGTGCTCCTCCCGTCACTCTGGTTGGGTGCGCATAGTAAAAAGTGCTCTTGGCAGCTAGAGAGTGCCGCGTTGACTGCTGCGCATGAAGAAATAACCACCTGCAACGTTTTGTTTAGGTTTTGGGTGCATTTTTAATTTTATTGCTTAAATCGCATTTTCTCGACGAGCTGAGCACGTTTTCTGAAATGTGCTCCTCCCGTCACTCTGGTTGGGTGTGCATAGTAAAAAGTGCTCTTGGCAGCTCGAGAGTGCCGCGTTGACCACTGCGCATGAAGAAATAACCACCTGCAACGTTTGGTTTAGGTTTAAGGTGCATTTTTAATTTTATTGCTTAAATCGCATTTTCTCGACGAGCTGAGCACGTTTTCTGAAATGTGCTCCTCCCGTCACTCTGGTTGGGTGCGCATAGTAAAAAGTGCTCTTGGCAGATAGAGAGTGCCGCGTTCACTGCTGCACATGAAGAAATAACCACCTGCAACGTTTGGTTTAGGTTTTGGGTGCATTTTTAATTTTATTGCTTAAATCGCATTTTCTCGACGAGCTGAGCACGTTTTCTGAAATGTGCTCCTCCCGTCACTCTGGTTGGTTTTGCATAGTAAAAAGTGCTCTTGGCAGCTAGAGAGTGCCGCGTTGACCACTGTGCATGAAGAAATGACCATCTGCAACGTTCGGTTTAGGTTTTAGGTGCATTTTTAATTTTATTGCTTAATTCGCATTTTCTCGACGAGCTGAGCACGTTTTCTGAAATGTGCTCCTCCCGTCACTCTGGTTGGGTGCGCATAGTAAAAAGTGCTCTTAGCAGCTAGAGAGTGCCGCGTTGACCACTGCGCATAAAGAAATAACCACCTGCAACGTTTGGTTTAGGTTTTAGGTGCATTTTTAATTTTATTGCTTAAATCGCATTTTCTCGACGAGCTGAGCACGTTTTCTGAAATGTGCTCCTCCCGTCACTCTGGTTTGGTGCGCATAGTAAAAAGTGCTCTTGGCAGCTAGAGAGTGCCGCGTTGACTGCTGCGCATGAAGAAATAACCACCTGCAACGTTTTGTTTAGGTTTTGGGTGCATTTTTAATTTTATTGCTTAAATCGCATTTTCTCGACGAGCTGAGCACGTTTTCTGAAATGTGCTCCTCCCGTCACTCTGGTTGGGTGCGCATAGTAAAAAGTGCTCTTGGCAGCTAGAGAGTGCCGCGTTGACTGCTGCGCATGAAGAAATAACCACCTGCAACGTTTGGTTTAGGTTTTAGGTGCATTTTTAATTTTATTGCTTAAATCGCATTTTCTGGATGAGCTGAGCACGTTTTCTGAAATGTGCTCCTCTCGTCACTCTGGTTGGGTGCGCATAGTAAAAAGTGCTCTTGGCAGCTAGAGAGTGCCGCGTTGACCACTGCGCATGAAGAAATAACCACCTGCAACGTTTGGTTCAGGTTTTGGGTGCATTTTTAATTTTATTGCTTAAATCGCATTTTCTGGATGAGCTGAGCACGTTTTCTGAAATGTGCTCCTCCCGTCACTCTGGTTGGGTGCGCATAGTAAAAAGTGCTCTTAGCAGCTAGAGAGTGCCGCGTTGACCACTGCGCATGAAGAAATAACCACCTGCAACGTTTGGTTTAGGTTTTAGGTGCATTTTTAATTTTATTGCTTAAATCGCATTTTCTCGACGAGCTGAGCACGTTTTCTGAAATGTGCTCCTCCCGTCACTCTGGTTTGGTGCGCATAGTAAAAAGTGCTCTTGGCAGCTAGAGAGTGCCGCGTTGACTGCTGCGCATGAAGAAATAACCACCTGCAACGTTTTGTTTAGGTTTTGGGTGCATTTTTAATTTTATTGCTTAAATCGCATTTTCTCGACGAGCTGAGCACGTTTTCTGAAATGCGCTCCTCCCGTCACTCTGGTTGGGTGCGCATAGTAAAAAATGCTCTTGGCAGCTAGAGAGTGCCGCGTTGACCACTGCGCATGAAGAAATAACCACCTGCAACGTTTGGTTTAGGTTTAAGGTGCATTTTTAATTTTATTGCTTAAATCGCATTTTCTCGACGAGCTGAGCACGTTTTCTGAAATGTGCTCCTCCCGTCACTCTGGTTGGGTGTGCATAGTAAAAAGTGCTCTTGGCAGCTAGAGAGTGCCGCGTTGACCACTGCGCATGAAGAAATAACCACCTGCAACGTTTGGTTTAGGTTTTAGGTGCATTTTTAATTTTATTGCTTAAATCGCATTTTCTCGACGAGCTGAGCACGTTTTCTGAAATGTGCTCCTCCCGTCACTCTGGTTGGGTGCGCATAGTAAAAAGTGCTCTTGGCAGCTAGAGAGTGCCGCGTTGACTGCTGCGCATGAAGAAATAACCACCTGCAACGTTTTGTTTAGGTTTTGGGTGCATTTTTAATTTTATTGCTTAAATCGCATTTTCTCGACGAGCTGAGCACGTTTTCTGAAATGTGCTCCTCCCGTCACTCTGGTTGGGTGTGCATAGTAAAAAGTGCTCTTGGCAGCTCGAGAGTGCCGCGTTGACCACTGCGCATGAAGAAATGACCATCTGCAACCTTTCGTTTAGGTTTTGGGTGCATTTTTAATTGTATTGGTTAAATCGCATTTTCTCGACGAGCTGAGCACGTTTTCTGAAATGTGCTCCTCCCGTCACTCTGGTTGGGTGTGCATAGTAAAAAGTGCTCTTGGCAGCTAGAGAGTGCCGCGTTGACCACTGCGCATGAAGAAATGACCATCTGCAACGTTTGGTTTAGGTTTAAGGTGCATTTTTAATTTTATTGCTTAAATCGCATTTTCTGGATGAGCTGAGCACGTTTTCTGAAATGTGCTCCTCTCGTCACTCTGGTTGGGTGCGCATAGTAAAAAGTGCTCTTGGCAGCTAGAGAGTGCCGCGTTGACCACTGCGCATGAAGAAATAACCACCGGCAACGTTTGGTTTAGGTTTTGGGTGCATTTTTAATTTTATTGCTTAAATCGCATTTTCTCGACGAGCTGAGCACGTTTTCTGAAATGTGCTCCTCCCGTCACTCTGGTTGGGTGCGCATAGTAAAAAGTGCTCTTGGCAGCTAGAGAGTGCCGCGTTGACTGCTGCGAATGAAGAAATAACCACCTGCAACGTTTGGTTTAGGTTTTAGGTGCATTTTTAATTTTATTGCTTAAATCGCATTTTCTCGTCGACCTGAGCACGTTTTCTGAAATGCGCTCCTCCCGTCACTCTGGTTGGGTGTGCATCGTAAAAAGTGCTCTTGGCAGCTAGAGAGTGCCGCGTTGATGACTGCGCATGAAGAAATAACCACCTGCAACGTTTGGTTTAGGTTTTGGGTGCATTTTTAATTTTATTGCTTAAATCGCATTTTCTCGTAGAGCTGAGCACGTTTTCTGAAATGCGCTCCTCCTGTCACTCTGGTTGGGTGCGCATAATAAAAAGTGCTCTTGGCAGCTAGAGAGTGCCGCGTTGACCACTGCGCATGAAGAAATAACCACCTGCAACGTTTGGTTTAGGTTTTGGGCGCATTTTTAATTTTATTGCTTAAATCGCATTTTCTCGACGAGCTGAGCACGTTTTCTGAAATGTGCTCCTCCCGTCACTCTGGTTGGGTGCGCATAGTAAAAAGTGCTCTTGGCAGCTAGAGAGTGCCGCGTTGACCACTGCGCATGAAGAAATGACCATCTGCAACGTTTGGTTTAGGTTTTGGGTGCATTTTTAATTTTATTGCTTAAATCGCATTTTCTCGATGAGCTGAGCACGTTTTCTGAAATGTGCTCCTCCCGTCACTCTGGTTGGGTGCGCATAGTAAAAAGTGCTCTTGGCAGCTAGAGAGTGCCGCGTTGACCACTGCGCATGAAGAAATAACCACCTGCAACGTTTGGTTTAGGTTTTAGGTGCATTTTTAATTGTATTGCTTAAATCGCATTTTCTCGACGAGCTGAGCACGTTTTCTGAAATGTGCTCCTCCCGTCACTCTGGTTGGGTGCGCATAGTAAAAAGTGCTCTTGGCAGCTAGAGAGTGTCGCGTTCACTGCTGCGCATGAAGAAATAACCACCTGCAACGTTTGGTTTAGGTTTTAGGTGCAATTTTAATTTTATTGCTTAATTCGCATTTTCTCGACGAGCTGAGCACGTTTTCTGAAATGTGCTCCTCCCGTCACTCTGGTAGGGTGCGCATAGTAAAAAGTGCTCTTGGCAGCTAGAGAGTGCCGCGTTGACCACTGCGCATGAAGAAATAACCACCTGCAACGTTTGGTTTAGGTTTTAGGTGCATTTTTAATTTTATTGCTTAAATCGCATTTTCTCGACGAGCTGAGCACGTTTTCTGAAATGTGCTCCTCCCGTCACTCTGGTTGGGTGCGCATAGTAAAAAGTGCTCTTGGCAGCTAGAGAGTGCCGCGTTGACCGCTGCACATGAAGAAATAACCACCTGCAACGTTTGGTTTAGGTTTTAGGTGCATTTTAAATATTATTGCTTAAATCGCATTTTCTCGACGAGCTGAGCACGTTTTCTGAAATGTGCTCCTCCCGTCACTCTGGTTGGGTGCGTATAGTTAAAAGTGCTCTTGGCAGCTAGAGAGTGCCGCGTTGACCACTGCGCATAAAGAAATAACCACCTGCAACGTTTGGTTTAGGTTTTAGGTGCATTTTTAATTTTATTGCTTAAATCGCATTTTCTCGACGAGCTGAGCACGTTTTCTGAAATGTGCTCCTCCCGTCACTCTGGTTGGGTGCGCATAGTAAAAAGTGCTCTTGGCAGCTAGAGAGTGCCGCGTTCACTGCTGCACATGAAGAAATAACCACCTGCAACGTTTGGTTTAGGTTTTGGGTGCATTTTTAATTTTATTGCTTAAATCGCATTTTCTCGACGAGCTGAGCACGTTTTCTGAAATGTGCTCCTCCCGTCACTCTGGTTGGGTGTGCATAGTAAAAAGTGCTCTTGGCAGCTAGAGAGTGCCGCGTTGTCCACTGCGCATGAAGAAATAACCACTTCAACGTTTGGTTTAGGTTTAAGGTGCATTTTTAATTTTATTGCTTAAATCGCATTTTCTCGACGAGCTGAGCACGTTTTCTGAAATGTGCTCCTCCCGTCACTCTGGTTGGGTGCGCATAGTAAAAAGTGCTCTTGGCAGCTAGAGAGTGCCGCGTTGACTGCTGCGAATGAAGAAATAACCACCTGCAACGTTTGGTTTAGGTTTTAGGTGCATTTTTAATTTTATTGCTTAAATCGCATTTTCTCGTCGACCTGAGTACGTTTTCTGAAATGCGCTCCTCCCGTCACTCTGGTTGGGTGTGCATCGTAAAAAGTGCTCTTGGCAGCTAGAGAGTGCCGCGTTGATGACTGCGCATGAAGAAATAACCACCTGCAACGTTTGGTTTAGGTTTTAGGTGCATTTTTAATTTTATTGCTTAAATCGCATTTTCTCGACGAGCTGAGCACGTTTTCTGAAATGTGCTCCTCCCGTCACTCTGGTTGGGTGCGCATAGTAAAAAGTGCTCTTGGCAGCTAGAGAGTGCCGCGTTGACTGCTGCGCATGAAGAAATAACCACCTGCAACGTTTGGTTTAGGTTTTAGGTGCATTTTTAATTTTATTGCTTAAATCGCATTTTCTGGATGAGCTGAGCACGTTTTCTGAAATGTGCTCCTCCCGTCACTCTGGTTGGGTGCGCATAGTAAAAAGTGCTCTTGGCAGCTAGAGAGTGCCGCGTTGACCACTGCGCATGAAGAAATGACCATCTGCAACGTTTGGTTTAGGTTTTGGGTGCATTTTTAATTTTATTGCTTAAATCGCATTTTCTCGATGAGCTGAGCACGTTTTCTGAAATGTGCTCCTCCCGTCACTCTGGTTGGGTGCGCATAGTAAAAAGTGCTCTTGGCAGCTAGAGAGTGCCGCGTTGACCACTGCGCATGAAGAAATAACCACCTGCAACGTTTGGTTTAGGTTTTAGGTGCATTTTTAATTGTATTGCTTAAATCGCATTTTCTCGACGAGCTGAGCACGTTTTCTGAAATGTGCTCCTCCCGTCACTCTGGTTGGGTGCGCATAGTAAAAAGTGCTCTTGGCAGCTAGAGAGTGTCGCGTTCACTGCTGCGCATGAAGAAATAACCACCTGCAACGTTTGGTTTAGGTTTTAGGTGCAATTTTAATTTTATTGCTTAATTCGCATTTTCTCGACGAGCTGAGCACGTTTTCTGAAATGTGCTCCTCCCGTCACTCTGGTAGGGTGCGCATAGTAAAAAGTGCTCTTGGCAGCTAGAGAGTGCCGCGTTGACCACTGCGCATGAAGAAATAACCACCTGCAACGTTTGGTTTAGGTTTTAGGTGCATTTTTAATTTTATTGCTTAAATCGCATTTTCTCGACGAGCTGAGCACGTTTTCTGAAATGTGCTCCTCCCGTCACTCTGGTTGGGTGCGCATAGTAAAAAGTGCTCTTGGCAGCTAGAGAGTGCCGCGTTGACCGCTGCACATGAAGAAATAACCACCTGCAACGTTTGGTTTAGGTTTTAGGTGCATTTTAAATGTTATTGCTTAAATCACATTTTCTCGACGAGCTGAGCACGTTTTCTGAAATGTGCTCCTCCCGTCACTCTGGTTGGGTGCGTATAGTTAAAAGTGCTCTTGGCAGCTAGAGAGTGCCGCGTTGACCACTGCGCATAAAGAAATAACCACCTGCAACGTTTGGTTTAGGTTTAAGGTGCATTTTTAATTTTATTGCTTAAATCGCATTTTCTCGACGAGCTGAGCAAATTTTCTGAAATGTGCTCCTCCCGTCACTCTGGTTGGGTGTGCATAGTAAAAAGTGCTCTTGGCAGCTAGAGAGTGCCGCGTTGACCACTGCGCATGAAGAAATGAGCATCTGCAACGTTTGGTTTAGGTTTTGGGTGCATTTTTAATTTTATTGCTTAAATCGCATTTTCTGGATGAGCTGAGCACGTTTTCTGGAATGTGCTCCTCCCGTCACTCTGGTTGGGTGCGCATAGTAAAAAGTGCTCTTGGCAGCTAGAGAGTGCCGCGTTGACCACTGCGCATGAAGAAATGACCATCTGCAACGTTTGGTTTAGGTTTTAGGTGCATTTTTAATTGTATTGCTTAAATCGCATTTTCTCGACGAGCTGAGCACGTTTTCTGAAATGTGCTCCTCCCGTCACTCTGGTTGGGTGCGCATAGTAAAAAGTGCTCTTGGCAGCTAGAGAGTGCCGCGTTCACTGCTGCACATGAAGAAATAACCACCTGCAACGTTTGGTTTAGGTTTTGGGTGCATTTTTAATTTTATTGCTTAAATCGCATTTTCTCGACGAGCTGAGCACGTTTTCTGAAATGTGCTCCTCCCGTCACTCTGGTTGGTTTTGCATAGTAAAAAGTGCTCTTGGCAGCTAGAGAGTGCCGCGTTGACCACTGTGCATGAAGAAATGACCATCTGCAACGTTCGGTTTAGGTTTTAGGTGCATTTTTAATTTTATTGCTTAATTCGCATTTTCTCGACGAGCTGAGCACGTTTTCTGAAATGTGCTCCTCCCGTCACTCTGGTTTGGTGCGCATAGTAAAAAGTGCTCTTGGCAGCTAGAGAGTGCCGCGTTGACTGCTGCGCATGAAGAAATAACCACCTGCAACGTTTTGTTTAGGTTTTGGGTGCATTTTTAATTTTATTGCTTAAATCGCATTTTCTCGACGAGCTGAGCACGTTTTCTGAAATGTGCTCCTCCCGTCACTCTGGTTGGGTGCGCATAGTAAAAAGTGCTCTTGGCAGCTAGAGAGTGCCGCGTTGACTGCTGCGCATGAAGAAATAACCACCTGCAACGTTTGGTTTAGGTTTTAGGTGCATTTTTAATTTTATTGCTTAAATCGCATTTTCTGGATGAGCTGAGCACGTTTTCTGAAATGTGCTCCTCTCGTCACTCTGGTTGGGTGCGCATAGTAAAAAGTGCTCTTGGCAGCTAGAGAGTGCCGCGTTGACCACTGCGCATGAAGAAATAACCACCTGCAACGTTTGGTTCAGGTTTTGGGTGCATTTTTAATTTTATTGCTTAAATCGCATTTTCTGGATGAGCTGAGCACGTTTTCTGAAATGTGCTCCTCCCGTCACTCTGGTTGGGTGCGCATAGTAAAAAGTGCTCTTAGCAGCTAGAGAGTGCCGCGTTGACCACTGCGCATGAAGAAATAACCACCTGCAACGTTTGGTTTAGGTTTTAGGTGCATTTTTAATTTTATTGCTTAAATCGCATTTTCTCGACGAGCTGAGCACGTTTTCTGAAATGTGCTCCTCCCGTCACTCTGGTTTGGTGCGCATAGTAAAAAGTGCTCTTGGCAGCTAGAGAGTGCCGCGTTGACTGCTGCGCATGAAGAAATAACCACCTGCAACGTTTTGTTTAGGTTTTGGGTGCATTTTTAATTTTATTGCTTAAATCGCATTTTCTCGACGAGCTGAGCACGTTTTCTGAAATGCGCTCCTCCCGTCACTCTGGTTGGGTGCGCATAGTAAAAAATGCTCTTGGCAGCTAGAGAGTGCCGCGTTGACCACTGCGCATGAAGAAATAACCACCTGCAACGTTTGGTTTAGGTTTAAGGTGCATTTTTAATTTTATTGCTTAAATCGCATTTTCTCGACGAGCTGAGCACGTTTTCTGAAATGTGCTCCTCCCGTCACTCTGGTTGGGTGTGCATAGTAAAAAGTGCTCTTGGCAGCTAGAGAGTGCCGCGTTGACCACTGCGCATGAAGAAATAACCACCTGCAACGTTTGGTTTAGGTTTTAGGTGCATTTTTAATTTTATTGCTTAAATCGCATTTTCTCGACGAGCTGAGCACGTTTTCTGAAATGTGCTCCTCCCGTCACTCTGGTTGGGTGCGCATAGTAAAAAGTGCTCTTGGCAGCTAGAGAGTGCCGCGTTGACTGCTGCGCATGAAGAAATAACCACCTGCAACGTTTTGTTTAGGTTTTGGGTGCATTTTTAATTTTATTGCTTAAATCGCATTTTCTCGACGAGCTGAGCACGTTTTCTGAAATGTGCTCCTCCCGTCACTCTGGTTGGGTGTGCATAGTAAAAAGTGCTCTTGGCAGCTCGAGAGTGCCGCGTTGACCACTGCGCATGAAGAAATGACCATCTGCAACCTTTCGTTTAGGTTTTGGGTGCATTTTTAATTGTATTGGTTAAATCGCATTTTCTCGACGAGCTGAGCACGTTTTCTGAAATGTGCTCCTCCCGTCACTCTGGTTGGGTGTGCATAGTAAAAAGTGCTCTTGGCAGCTAGAGAGTGCCGCGTTGACCACTGCGCATGAAGAAATGACCATCTGCAACGTTTGGTTTAGGTTTAAGGTGCATTTTTAATTTTATTGCTTAAATCGCATTTTCTGGATGAGCTGAGCACGTTTTCTGAAATGTGCTCCTCTCGTCACTCTGGTTGGGTGCGCATAGTAAAAAGTGCTCTTGGCAGCTAGAGAGTGCCGCGTTGACCACTGCGCATGAAGAAATAACCACCGGCAACGTTTGGTTTAGGTTTTGGGTGCATTTTTAATTTTATTGCTTAAATCGCATTTTCTCGACGAGCTGAGCACGTTTTCTGAAATGTGCTCCTCCCGTCACTCTGGTTGGGTGCGCATAGTAAAAAGTGCTCTTGGCAGCTAGAGAGTGCCGCGTTGACTGCTGCGAATGAAGAAATAACCACCTGCAACGTTTGGTTTAGGTTTTAGGTGCATTTTTAATTTTATTGCTTAAATCGCATTTTCTCGTCGACCTGAGCACGTTTTCTGAAATGCGCTCCTCCCGTCACTCTGGTTGGGTGTGCATCGTAAAAAGTGCTCTTGGCAGCTAGAGAGTGCCGCGTTGATGACTGCGCATGAAGAAATAACCACCTGCAACGTTTGGTTTAGGTTTTGGGTGCATTTTTAATTTTATTGCTTAAATCGCATTTTCTCGTAGAGCTGAGCACGTTTTCTGAAATGCGCTCCTCCTGTCACTCTGGTTGGGTGCGCATAATAAAAAGTGCTCTTGGCAGCTAGAGAGTGCCGCGTTGACCACTGCGCATGAAGAAATAACCACCTGCAACGTTTGGTTTAGGTTTTGGGCGCATTTTTAATTTTATTGCTTAAATCGCATTTTCTCGACGAGCTGAGCACGTTTTCTGAAATGTGCTCCTCCCGTCACTCTGGTTGGGTGCGCATAGTAAAAAGTGCTCTTGGCAGCTAGAGAGTGCCGCGTTGACCACTGCGCATGAAGAAATGACCATCTGCAACGTTTGGTTTAGGTTTTGGGTGCATTTTTAATTTTATTGCTTAAATCGCATTTTCTCGATGAGCTGAGCACGTTTTCTGAAATGTGCTCCTCCCGTCACTCTGGTTGGGTGCGCATAGTAAAAAGTGCTCTTGGCAGCTAGAGAGTGCCGCGTTGACCACTGCGCATGAAGAAATAACCACCTGCAACGTTTGGTTTAGGTTTTAGGTGCATTTTTAATTGTATTGCTTAAATCGCATTTTCTCGACGAGCTGAGCACGTTTTCTGAAATGTGCTCCTCCCGTCACTCTGGTTGGGTGCGCATAGTAAAAAGTGCTCTTGGCAGCTAGAGAGTGTCGCGTTCACTGCTGCGCATGAAGAAATAACCACCTGCAACGTTTGGTTTAGGTTTTAGGTGCAATTTTAATTTTATTGCTTAATTCGCATTTTCTCGACGAGCTGAGCACGTTTTCTGAAATGTGCTCCTCCCGTCACTCTGGTAGGGTGCGCATAGTAAAAAGTGCTCTTGGCAGCTAGAGAGTGCCGCGTTGACCACTGCGCATGAAGAAATAACCACCTGCAACGTTTGGTTTAGGTTTTAGGTGCATTTTTAATTTTATTGCTTAAATCGCATTTTCTCGACGAGCTGAGCACGTTTTCTGAAATGTGCTCCTCCCGTCACTCTGGTTGGGTGCGCATAGTAAAAAGTGCTCTTGGCAGCTAGAGAGTGCCGCGTTGACCGCTGCACATGAAGAAATAACCACCTGCAACGTTTGGTTTAGGTTTTAGGTGCATTTTAAATATTATTGCTTAAATCGCATTTTCTCGACGAGCTGAGCACGTTTTCTGAAATGTGCTCCTCCCGTCACTCTGGTTGGGTGCGTATAGTTAAAAGTGCTCTTGGCAGCTAGAGAGTGCCGCGTTGACCACTGCGCATAAAGAAATAACCACCTGCAACGTTTGGTTTAGGTTTTAGGTGCATTTTTAATTTTATTGCTTAAATCGCATTTTCTCGACGAGCTGAGCACGTTTTCTGAAATGTGCTCCTCCCGTCACTCTGGTTGGGTGCGCATAGTAAAAAGTGCTCTTGGCAGCTAGAGAGTGCCGCGTTCACTGCTGCACATGAAGAAATAACCACCTGCAACGTTTGGTTTAGGTTTTGGGTGCATTTTTAATTTTATTGCTTAAATCGCATTTTCTCGACGAGCTGAGCACGTTTTCTGAAATGTGCTCCTCCCGTCACTCTGGTTGGGTGTGCATAGTAAAAAGTGCTCTTGGCAGCTAGAGAGTGCCGCGTTGTCCACTGCGCATGAAGAAATAACCACTTCAACGTTTGGTTTAGGTTTAAGGTGCATTTTTAATTTTATTGCTTAAATCGCATTTTCTCGACGAGCTGAGCACGTTTTCTGAAATGTGCTCCTCCCGTCACTCTGGTTGGGTGCGCATAGTAAAAAGTGCTCTTGGCAGCTAGAGAGTGCCGCGTTGACTGCTGCGAATGAAGAAATAACCACCTGCAACGTTTGGTTTAGGTTTTAGGTGCATTTTTAATTTTATTGCTTAAATCGCATTTTCTCGTCGACCTGAGTACGTTTTCTGAAATGCGCTCCTCCCGTCACTCTGGTTGGGTGTGCATCGTAAAAAGTGCTCTTGGCAGCTAGAGAGTGCCGCGTTGATGACTGCGCATGAAGAAATAACCACCTGCAACGTTTGGTTTAGGTTTTAGGTGCATTTTTAATTTTATTGCTTAAATCGCATTTTCTCGACGAGCTGAGCACGTTTTCTGAAATGTGCTCCTCCCGTCACTCTGGTTGGGTGCGCATAGTAAAAAGTGCTCTTGGCAGCTAGAGAGTGCCGCGTTGACTGCTGCGCATGAAGAAATAACCACCTGCAACGTTTGGTTTAGGTTTTAGGTGCATTTTTAATTTTATTGCTTAAATCGCATTTTCTGGATGAGCTGAGCACGTTTTCTGAAATGTGCTCCTCCCGTCACTCTGGTTGGGTGCGCATAGTAAAAAGTGCTCTTGGCAGCTAGAGAGTGCCGCGTTGACCACTGCGCATGAAGAAATGACCATCTGCAACGTTTGGTTTAGGTTTTGGGTGCATTTTTAATTTTATTGCTTAAATCGCATTTTCTCGATGAGCTGAGCACGTTTTCTGAAATGTGCTCCTCCCGTCACTCTGGTTGGGTGCGCATAGTAAAAAGTGCTCTTGGCAGCTAGAGAGTGCCGCGTTGACCACTGCGCATGAAGAAATAACCACCTGCAACGTTTGGTTTAGGTTTTAGGTGCATTTTTAATTGTATTGCTTAAATCGCATTTTCTCGACGAGCTGAGCACGTTTTCTGAAATGTGCTCCTCCCGTCACTCTGGTTGGGTGCGCATAGTAAAAAGTGCTCTTGGCAGCTAGAGAGTGTCGCGTTCACTGCTGCGCATGAAGAAATAACCACCTGCAACGTTTGGTTTAGGTTTTAGGTGCAATTTTAATTTTATTGCTTAATTCGCATTTTCTCGACGAGCTGAGCACGTTTTCTGAAATGTGCTCCTCCCGTCACTCTGGTAGGGTGCGCATAGTAAAAAGTGCTCTTGGCAGCTAGAGAGTGCCGCGTTGACCACTGCGCATGAAGAAATAACCACCTGCAACGTTTGGTTTAGGTTTTAGGTGCATTTTTAATTTTATTGCTTAAATCGCATTTTCTCGACGAGCTGAGCACGTTTTCTGAAATGTGCTCCTCCCGTCACTCTGGTTGGGTGCGCATAGTAAAAAGTGCTCTTGGCAGCTAGAGAGTGCCGCGTTGACCGCTGCACATGAAGAAATAACCACCTGCAACGTTTGGTTTAGGTTTTAGGTGCATTTTAAATGTTATTGCTTAAATCACATTTTCTCGACGAGCTGAGCACGTTTTCTGAAATGTGCTCCTCCCGTCACTCTGGTTGGGTGCGTATAGTTAAAAGTGCTCTTGGCAGCTAGAGAGTGCCGCGTTGACCACTGCGCATAAAGAAATAACCACCTGCAACGTTTGGTTTAGGTTTTAGGTGCATTTTTAATTTTATTGCTTAAATCGCATTTTCTCGACGAGCTGAGCACGTTTTCTGAAATGTGCTCCTCCCGTCACTCTGGTTGGGTGCGCATAGTAAAAAGTGCTCTTGGCAGCTAGAGAGTGCCGCGTTCACTGCTGCACATGAAGAAATAACCACCTGCAACGTTTGGTTTAGGTTTTGGGTGCATTTTTAATTTTATTGCTTAAATCGCATTTTCTCGACGAGCTGAGCACGTTTTCTGAAATGTGCTCCTCCCGTCACTCTGGTTGGGTGTGCATAGTAAAAAGTGCTCTTGGCAGCTAGAGAGTGCCGCGTTGTCCACTGCGCATGAAGAAATAACCACTTCAACGTTTGGTTTAGGTTTTGGGTGCATTTTTAATTTTATTGCTTAAATCGCATTTTCTCGACGAGCTGAGCACGTTTTCTGAAATGTGCTCCTTCCGTCACTCTGGTTGGGTGCGCATAGTAAAAAGTGCTCTTGGCAGCTAGAGAGTGCCGCGTTGACCACTGCGCATGAAGAAATGACCATCTGCAACGTTTGGTTTAGGTTTTAGGTGCATTTTTAATTTTATTGCTTAAATCGCATTTTCTGGATGAGCTGAGTACGTTTTCTGAAATGTGCTCCTCCCGTCACTCTGGTTGGGTGCGCATAGTAAAAAGTGCTCTTGGCAGCTAGAGAGTGCCGCGTTGACTGCTGCGCATGAAGAAATAACCACCTGCAACGTTTGGTTTAGGTTTTAGGTGCATTTTTAATTTTATTGCTTAAATCGCATTTTCTCGACGAGCTGAGCACGTTTTCTGAAATGTGCTCCTCCCGTCACTCTGGTTGGGTGCGCATAGTAAAAAGTGCTCTAGGCAGGTAGAGAGTGCCGCGTTGACTGCTGCGCATGAAGAAATAACCACCTGCAACGTTTGGTTTAGGTTTTAGGTGCATTTTTAATTTTATTGCTTAAATCGCATTTTCTGGATGAGCTGAGCACGTTTTCTGAAATGTGCTCCTCCCGTCACTCTGGTTGGGTGCGCATAGTAAAAAGTGCTCTTGGCAGCTAGAGAGTGCCGCGTTGACCACTGCGCATAAAGAAATAACCACCTGCAACGTTTGGTTTAGGTTTTGGGTGCATTTTTAATTTTATTGCTTAAATCGCATTTTCTCGACGAGCTGAGCACGTTTTCTGAAATGTGCTCCTCCCGTCACTCTGGTTGGGTGTGCATAGTAAAAAGTGCTCTTGGCAGCTAGAGAGTGCCGCGTTGACCACTGCGCATAAAGAAATAACCACCTGCAACGTTTGGTTTAGGTTTTAGGTGCATTTTTAATTTTATTGCTTAAATCGCATTTTCTCGACGAGCTGAGCACGTTTTCTGAAATGTGCTCCTCCCGTCACTCTGGTTGGGTGCGCATAGTAAAAAGTGCTCTTGGCAGCTAGAGAGTGCCGCGTTGACTGCTGCGCATGAAGAAATAACCACCTGCAACGTTTTGTTTAGGTTTTGGGTGCATTTTTAATTTTATTGCTTAAATCGCATTTTCTCGACGAGCTGAGCACGTTTTCTGAAATGTGCTCCTCCCGTCACTCTGGTTGGGTGCGCATAGTAAAAAATGCTCTTGGCAGCTAGAGAGTGCCGCGTTGACCACTGCGCATGAAGAAATAACCACCTGCAACGTTTGGTTTAGGTTTAAGGTGCATTTTTAATTTTATTGCTTAAATCGCATTTTCTCGACGAGCTGAGCAAATTTTCTGAAATGTGCTCCTCCCGTCACTCTGGTTGGGTGTGCATAGTAAAAAGTGCTCTTGGCAGCTAGAGAGTGCCGCGTTGACCACTGCGCATGAAGAAATGAGCATCTGCAACGTTTGGTTTAGGTTTTGGGTGCATTTTTAATTTTATTGCTTAAATCGCATTTTCTGGATGAGCTGAGCACGTTTTCTGGAATGTGCTCCTCCCGTCACTCTGGTTGGGTGCGCATAGTAAAAAGTGCTCTTGGCAGCTAGAGAGTGCCGCGTTGACCACTGCGCATGAAGAAATGACCATCTGCAACGTTTGGTTTAGGTTTTAGGTGCATTTTTAATTGTATTGCTTAAATCGCATTTTCTCGACGAGCTGAGCACGTTTTCTGAAATGTGCTCCTCCCGTCACTCTGGTTGGGTGCGCATAGTAAAAAGTGCTCTTGGCAGCTAGAGAGTGCCGCGTTCACTGCTGCACATGAAGAAATAACCACCTGCAACGTTTGGTTTAGGTTTTGGGTGCATTTTTAATTTTATTGCTTAAATCGCATTTTCTCGACGAGCTGAGCACGTTTTCTGAAATGTGCTCCTCCCGTCACTCTGGTTGGTTTTGCATAGTAAAAAGTGCTCTTGGCAGCTAGAGAGTGCCGCGTTGACCACTGTGCATGAAGAAATGACCATCTGCAACGTTCGGTTTAGGTTTTAGGTGCATTTTTAATTTTATTGCTTAATTCGCATTTTCTCGACGAGCTGAGCACGTTTTCTGAAATGTGCTCCTCCCGTCACTCTGGTTGGGTGCGCATAGTAAAAAGTGCTCTTAACAGCTAGAGAGTGCCGCGTTGACCACTGCGCATGAAGAAATAACCCCCTGCAACGTTTGGTTTAGGTTTTGGGTGCATTTTTAATTTTATTGCTTAAATCGCATTTTCTCGACGAGCTGAGCACGTTTTCTGAAATGTGCTCCTCCCGTCACTCTGGTTGGGTGCGCATAGTAAAAAGTGCTCTTGGCAGCTAGAGAGTTCCGCGTTGACCACTGCGTATGAAGAAATGACCATCTGCAACGTTTGGTTTAGGTTTTAGGTGCATTTTTAATTTTATTGCTTAAATCGCATTTTCTGGATGAGCTGAGTACGTTTTCTGAAATGTGCTCCTCCCGTCACTCTGGTTGGGTGCGCATAGTAAAAAGTGCTCTTAACAGCTAGAGAGTGCCGCGTTGACCACTGCGCATGAAGAAATAACCCCCTGCAACATTTGGTTTAGGTTTTGGGTGCATTTTTAATTTTATTGCTTAAATCGCATTTTCTCGACGAGCTGAGCACGTTTTCTGAAATGTGCTCCTCCCGTCACTCTGGTTGGGTGCGCATAGTAAAAAGTGCTCTTGGCAACTAGAGAGTGCCGCGTTGACTGCTGCGCATGAAGAAATAACCACCTGCAACGTTTGGTTTAGGTTTTAGGTGCATTTTTAATTTTATTGCTTAAATCGCATTTTCTGGATGAGCTGAGCACGTTTTCTGAAATGTGCTCCTCTCGTCACTCTGGTTGGGTGCGCATAGTAAAAAGTGCTCTTGGTAGCTAGAGAGTGCCGCGTTGACTGCTGCGCATGAAGAAATAACCACCTGCAACGTTTGGTTTAGGTTTTAGGTGCATTTTTAATTTTATTGCTTAAATCGCATTTTCTGGATGAGCTGAGCACGTTTTCTGAAATGTGCTCCTCCCGTCACTCTGGTTGGGTGCGCATAGTAAAAAGTGCTCTTAGCAGCTAGAGAGTGCCGCGTTGACCACTGCGCATAAAGAAATAACCACCTGCAACGTTTGGTTTAGGTTTTAGGTGCATTTTTAATTTTATTGCTTAAATCGCATTTTCTCGACGAGCTGAGCACGTTTTCTGAAATGTGCTCCTCCCGTCACTCTGGTTTGGTGCGCATAGTAAAAAGTGCTCTTGGCAGCTAGAGAGTGCCGCGTTGACTGCTGCGCATGAAGAAATAACCACCTGCAACGTTTTGTTTAGGTTTTGGGTGCATTTTTAATTTTATTGCTTAAATCGCATTTTCTCGACGAGCTGAGCACGTTTTCTGAAATGTGCTCCTCCCGTCACTCTGGTTGGGTGCGCATAGTAAAAAATGCTCTTGGCAGCTAGAGAGTGCCGCGTTGACCACTGCGCATGAAGAAATAACCACCTGCAACGTTTGGTTTAGGTTTAAGGTGCATTTTTAATTTTATTGCTTAAATCGCATTTTCTCGACGAGCTGAGCACGTTTTCTGAAATGTGCTCCTCCCGTCACTCTGGTTGGGTGCGCATAGTAAAAAGTGCTCTTGGCAGCTAGAGAGTGCCGCGTTGACCACTGCGCATGAAGAAATAACCCCCTGCAACGTTTGGTTTAGGTTTTGGGTGCATTTTTAATTTTATTGCTTAAATCGCATTTTCTCGACGAGCTGAGCACGTTTTCTGAAATGTGCTCCTCCCGTCACTCTGGTTGGGTGCGCATAGTAAAAAGTGCTCTTGGCAGCTAGAGAGTGCCGCGTTGACCACTGCGCATGAAGAAATGACCATCTGCAACGTTTGGTTTAGGTTTTAGGTGCATTTTTAATTTTATTGCTTAAATCGCATTTTCTGGATGAGCTGAGCACGTTTTCTGAAATGTGCTCCTCCCGTCACTCTGGTTGGGTGCGCATAGTAAAAAGTGCTCTTGGCAGCTAGAGAGTGCCGCGTTGACTGCTGCGCATGAAGAAATAACCACCTGCAACGTTTGGTTTAGGTTTTAGGTGCATTTTTAATTTTATTGCTTAAATCGCATTTTCTCGACGAGCTGAGCACGTTTTCTGAAATGTGCTCCTCCCGTCACTCTGGTTGGGTGTGCATAGTAAAAAGTGCTCTTGGCAGCTAGAGAGTGCCGCGTTGACCACTGCGCATGAAGAAATGACCATCTGCAACGTTTGGTTTAGGTTTAAGGTGCATTTTTAATTTTATTGCTTAAATCGCATTTTCTGGATGAGCTGAGCACGTTTTCTGAAATGTGCTCCTCTCGTCACTCTGGTTGGGTGCGCATAGTAAAAAGTGCTCTTGGCAGCTAGAGAGTGCCGCGTTGACCACTGCGCATGAAGAAATAACCACCTGCAACGTTTGGTTTAGGTTTTGGGTGCATTTTTAATTTTATTGCTTAAATCGCATTTTCTCGACGAGCTGAGCACGTTTTCTGAAATGTGCTCCTCCCGTCACTCTGGTTGGGTGTGCATAGTAAAAAGTGCTCTTGGCAGCTAGAGAGTGCCGCGTTGACCACTGCACATGAAGAAATGACCATCTGCAACGTTTGGTTTAGGTTTTGGGTGCATTTTTAATTTTATTGCTTAAATCGCATTTTCTCGACGAGCTGACCACGTTTTCTGAAATGTGCTCCTCCCGTCACTCTGGTTGGGTGTGCATAGTAAAAAGTGCTCTTGGCAGCTAGAGAGTGCCGCGTTGACCACTGCGCATGAAGAAATGACCATCTGCAACGTTTGGTTTAGGTTTTAGGAGCATTTTTAATTTTATTGCTTAAATCGCATTTTCTGGATGAGCTGAGCACGTTTTCTGAAATGTGCTCCTCTCGTCACTCTGGTTGGGTGCGCATAGTAAAAAGTGCTCTTGGCAGCTAGACAGTGCCGCGTTGACCACTGCGCATGAAGAAATAACCACCTGCAACGTTTGGTTTAGGTTTTGGGTGCATTTTTAATTTTATTGCTTAAATCGCATTTTCTCGACGAGCTGAGCACGTTTTCTGAAATGTGCTCCTCCCGTCACTCTGGTTGGGTGCGCATAGTAAAAAGTGCTCTTGGCAGCTAGAGAGTGCCGCGTTGACTGCTGCGCATGAAGAAATAACCACCTGCAACGTTTGGTTTAGGTTTTATGTGCATTTTTAATTTTATTGCTTAAATCGCATTTTCTGGATGAGCTGAGCACGTTTTCTGAAATGTGCTCCTCTCGTCACTCTGGTTGGGTGCGCATAGTAAAAAGTGCTCTTGGCAGCTAGAGAGTGCCGCGTTGACCACTGCGCATAAAGAAATAACCACCTGCAACGTTTGGTTTAGGTTTTAGGTGCATTTTTAATTTTATTGCTTAAATCGCATTTTCTCGACGAGCTGAGCACGTTTTCTGAAATGTGCTCCTCCCGTCACTCTGGTTGGGTGCGCATAGTAAAAAGTGCTCTTGGCAGCTAGAGAGTGCCGCGTTGACTGCTGCGCATGAAGAAATAACCACCTGCAACGTTTTGTTTAGGTTTTGGGTGCATTTTTAATTTTATTGCTTAAATCGCATTTTCTCGACGAGCTGAGCACGTTTTCTGAAATGTGCTCCTCCCGTCACTCTGGTTGGGTGTGCATAGTAAAAAGTGCTCTTGGCAGCTAGAGAGTGTCGCGTTGACCACTGCGCATGAAGAAATAACCACCTGCAACGTTTGGTTTAGGTTTTAGGAGCATTTTTAATTTTATTGCTTAAATCGCATTTTCTCGACGAGCTGAGCACGTTTTCTGAAATGTGCTCCTCTCGTCACTCTGGTTGGGTGCGCATAGTAAAAAGTGCTCTTGGCAGCTAGACAGTGCCGCGTTGACCACTGCGCATGAAGAAATAACCACCTGCAACGTTTGGTTTAGGTTTTGGGTGCATTTTTAATTTTATTGCTTAAATCGCATTTTCTCGACGAGCTGAGCACGTTTTCTGAAATGTGCTCCTCCCGTCACTCTGGTTGGGTGCGCATAGTAAAAAGTGCTCTTGGCAGCTAGAGAGTGCCGCGTTGACTGCTGCGCATGAAGAAATAACCACCTGCAACGTTTGGTTTAGGTTTTATGTGCATTTTTAATTTTATTGCTTAAATCGCATTTTCTGGATGAGCTGAGCACGTTTTCTGAAATGTGCTCCTCTCGTCACTCTGGTTGGGTGCGCATAGTAAAAAGTGCTCTTGGCAGCTAGAGAGTGCCGCGTTGACCACTGCGCATAAAGAAATAACCACCTGCAACGTTTGGTTTAGGTTTTAGGTGCATTTTTAATTTTATTGCTTAAATCGCATTTTCTCGACGAGCTGAGCACGTTTTCTGAAATGTGCTCCTCCCGTCACTCTGGTTGGGTGCGCATAGTAAAAAGTGCTCTTGGCAGCTAGAGAGTGCCGCGTTGACTGCTGCGCATGAAGAAATAACCACCTGCAACGTTTTGTTTAGGTTTTGGGTGCATTTTTAATTTTATTGCTTAAATCGCATTTTCTCGACGAGCTGAGCACGTTTTCTGAAATGTGCTCCTCCCGTCACTCTGGTTGGGTGTGCATAGTAAAAAGTGCTCTTGGCAGCTAGAGAGTGCCGCGTCGACCACTGCGCATGAAGAAATAACCACCTGCAACGTTTGGTTTAGGTTTTGGGTGCATTTTTAATTTTATTGCTTAAATCGCATTTTCTCGACGAGCTGAGCACGTTTTCTGAAATGTGCTCCTCCCGTCACTCTGGTTGGGTGCGCATAGTAAAAAGTGCTCTTGGCAGCTAGAGAGTGCCGCGTTGACTGCTGCGCATGAAGAAATAACCACCTGCAACGTTTGGTTTAGGTTTTAGGTGCATTTTTAATTGTATTGCTTAAATCAAATTTTCTCGTCGAGCTGAGCACGTTTTCTGAAATGCGCTCCTCCCGTCACTCTGGTTGGGTGTGCATCGTAAAAAGTGCTCTTGGCAGCTAGAGAGTGCCGCGTTGATGACTGCGCATGAATAAATAACCACCTGCAACGTTTGGTTTAGGTTTTGGGTGCATTTTTAATTTTATTGCTTAAATCGCATTTTCTCGTCGAGCTGAGCACGTTTTCTGAAATGCTCTCCTCCCGTCACTCTGGTTGATTGCGCATAGTAAAAAGTGCTCTTGGCAGCTAGAGAGTGCCGCGTTGACCACTGCGCATGAAGAAATAACCACCTGCAACGTTTGGTTTAGGTTTTGGGTGCATTTTTAATTTTATTGCTTAAATCGCATTTTCTCGACGAGCTGAGCACGTTTTCTGGAATGTGCTCCTCCCGTCACTCTGGTTGGGTGTGCATAGTAAAAAGTGCTCTTGGCAGCTAGAGAGTGCCGCGTTGACCACTGCGCATGAAGAAATAACCACCTGCAACGTTTGGTTTAGGTTTTGGTTGCATTTTTAATTTTATTGCTTAAATCGCATTTTCTCGACGAGCTGAGCACGTTTTCTGAAATGTGCTCCTCCCGTCACTCTGGTTGGGTGCGCATAGTAAAAACTGCTCTTGGCAGCTAGAGAGTGCCGCGTTGACCACTGCGCATGAAGAAATGACCATCTGCAACGTTTGGTTTAGGTTTTAGGTGCATTTTTAATTTTATTGCTTAAATCGCATTTTCTGGATGAGCTGAGTACGTTTTCTGAAATGTGCTCCTCCCGTCACTCTGGTTGGGTGCGCATAGTAAAAAGTGCTCTTGGCAGCTAGAGAGTGCCGCGTTGACCACTGCGCATGAAGAAATAACTACCTGCAACGTTTGGTTTAGGTTTTGGGTGCATTTTTAATTGTATTGCTTAAATCGCATTTTCTCGACGAGCTGAGCACGTTTTCTGAAATGTGCTCCTCCCGTCACTCTGATTGGGTGCGCATAGTAAAAAGTGCTCTTGGCAGCTAGAGAGTGCCGCGTTGACTGCTGCGCATGAAGAAATAACCACCTGCAACGTTTGGTTTAGGTTTTAGGTGCATTTTTAATTTTATTGCTTAAATCGCATTTTCTCGTCGAGCTGAGCACGTTTTCTGAAATGCGCTCCTCCCGTCACTCTGGTTGGGTGTGCATCGTAAAAAGTGCTCTTGGCAGCTAGAGAGTGCCGCGTTGATGACTGCGCATGAAGAAATAACCACCTGCAACGTTTGGTTTAGGTTTTGGGTGCATTTTTAATTTTATTGCTTAAATCGCATTTTCTCGTCGAGCTGAGCACGTTTTCTGAAATGCGCTCCTCCTGTCACTCTGGTTGGGTGCGCATAGTAAAAAGTGCTCTTGGCAGCTAGAGAGTGTCGCGTTCACTGCTGCGCATGAAGAAATAACCACCTGCAACGTTTGGTTTAGGTTTTAGGTGCATTTTTAATTTTATTGCTTAATTCGCATTTTCTCGACGAGCTGAGCACGTTTTCTGAAATGTGCTCCTCCCGTCACTCTGGTGGGGTGCGCATAGTAAAAAGTGCTCTTGGCAGCTAGAGAGTGCCGCGTTGACCACTGCGCATGAAGAAATAACCACCTGCAACGTTTGGTTTAGGTTTTAGGTGCATTTTTAATTTTATTGCTTAAATCGCATTTTCTCGACGAGCTGAGCACGTTTTCTGAAATGTGCTCCTCCCGTCACTCTGGTTGGGTGCGCATAGTAAAAAATGCTATTGGCAGCTAGAGAGTGCCGCGTTGACCACTGCGCATGAAGAAATAACCACCTGCAACGTTTGGTTTAGGTTTAAGGTGCATTTTTAATTTTATTGCTTAAATCGCATTTTCTCGACGAGCTGAGCACGTTTTCTGAAATGTGCTCCTCCCGTCACTCTGGTTGGGTGCGCATAGTAAAAAGTGCTCTTGGAAGCTACAGAGTGCCGCGTTGACCACTGCACATGAAGAAATGACCATCTGCAACGTTTGGTTTAGGTTTTGGGTGCATTTTTAATTTTATTGCTTAAATCGCATTTTCTCGACGAGCTGAGCACGTTTTCTGAAATGTGCTCCTCCCGTCACTCTGGTTGGGTGTGCATAGTAAAAAGTGCTCTTGGCAGCTAGAGAGTGCCGCGTTGACCACTGCGCATGAATAAATAACCACCTGCAACGTTTGGTTTAGGTTTTGGGTGCATTTTTAATTTTATTGCTTAAATCGCATTTTCTCGTCGAGCTGAGCACGTTTTCTGAAATGCGCTCCTCCCGTCACTCTGGTTGATTGCGCATAGTAAAAAGTGCTCTTGGCAGCTAGAGAGTGCCGCGTTGACCACTGCGCATGAAGAAATAACCACCTGCAACGTTTGGTTTAGGTTTTGGGTGCATTTTTAATTTTATTGCTTAAATCGCATTTTCTCGACGAGCTGAGCACGTTTTCTGGAATGTGCTCCTCCCGTCACTCTGGTTGGGTGTGCATAGTAAAAAGTGCTCTTGGCAGCTAGAGAGTGCCGCGTTGACCACTGCGCATGAAGAAATAACCACCTGCAACGTTTGGTTTAGGTTTTGGTTGCATTTTTAATTTTATTGCTTAAATCGCATTTTCTCGACGAGCTGAGCACGTTTTCTGAAATGTGCTCCTCCCGTCACTCTGGTTGGGTGCGCATAGTAAAAAGTGCTCTTGGCAGCTAGAGAGTGCCGCGTTGACCACTGCGCATGAAGAAATGACCATCTGCAACGTTTGGTTTAGGTTTTAGGTGCATTTTTAATTTTATTGCTTAAATCGCATTTTCTGGATGAGCTGAGTACGTTTTCTGAAATGTGCTCCTCCCGTCACTCTGGTTGGGTGCGCATAGTAAAAAGTGCTCTTGGCAGCTAGAGAGTGCCGCGTTGACCACTGCGCATGAAGAAATGACCATCTGCAACGTTTGGTTTAGGTTTTAGGTGCATTTTTAATTTTATTGCTTAAATCGCATTTTCTGGATGAGCTGAGCACGTTTTCTGAAATGTGCTCCTCCCGTCACTCTGGTTGGGTGCGCATAGTAAAAAGTGCTCTTGGCAGCTAGAGAGTGCCGCGTTGACTGCTGCGCATGAAGAAATAACCACCTGCAACGTTTGGTTTAGGTTTTAGGTGCATTTTTAATTTTATTGCTTAAATCGCATTTTCTCGACGAGCTGAGCACGTTTTCTGAAATGTGCTCCTCCCGTCACTCTGGTTGGGTGCGCATAGTAAAAAGTGCTCTTGGCAGCTAGAGAGTGCCGCGTTGACCACTGCGCATGAAGAAATAACCCCCTGCAACGTTTGGTTTAGGTTTTGGGTGCATTTTTAATTTTATTGCTTAAATCGCATTTTCTCGACGAGCTGAGCACGTTTTCTGAAATGTGCTCCTCCCGTCACTCTGGTTGGGTGTGCATAGTCAAAAGTGCTCTTGGCAGCTAGAGAGTGCCGCGTTGACCACTGCGCATGAAGAAATGACCATCTGCAAAGTTTGGTTTAGGTTTTAGGTGCATTTTTAATTTTATTGCTTAAATCGCATTTTCTGGATGAGCTGAGCACGTTTTCTGAAATGTGCTCCTCTCGTCACTCTGGTTGGGTGCGCATAGTAAAAAGTGCTCTTGGCAGCTAGAGAGTGCCGCGTTGACCACTGCGCATGAAGAAATAACTACCTGCAACGTTTGGTTTAGGTTTTGGGTGCATTTTTAATTGTATTGCTTAAATCGCATTTTCTCGACGAGCTGAGCACGTTTTCTGAAATGTGCTCCTCCCGTCACTCTGATTGGGTGCGCATAGTAAAAAGTGCTCTTGGCAGCTAGAGAGTGCCGCGTTGACTGCTGCGCATGAAGAAATAACCACCTGCAACGTTTGGTTTAGGTTTTAGGTGCATTTTTAATTTTATTGCTTAAATCGCATTTTCTCGTCGAGCTGAGCACGTTTTCTGAAATGCGCTCCTCCCGTCACTCTGGTTGGGTGTGCATCGTAAAAAGTGCTCTTGGCAGCTAGAGAGTGCCGCGTTGATGACTGCGCATGAAGAAATAACCACCTGCAACGTTTGGTTTAGGTTTTGGGTGCATTTTTAATTTTATTGCTTAAATCGCATTTTCTCGACGAGCTGAGCACGTTTTCTGAAATGTGCTCCTCCCGTCACTCTGGTTGGGTGTGCATAGTAAAAAGTGCTCTTGGCAGCTAGAGAGTGCCGCGTTGACCACTGCGCATGAAGAAATGACCATCTGCAACGTTTGGTTTAGGTTTTAGGTGCATTTTTAATTTTATTGCTTAAATCGCATTTTCTGGATGAGCTGAGCACGTTTTCTGAAACGTGCTCCTCTCGTCACTCTGGTTGGGTGTGCATAGTAAAAAGTGCTCTTGGCAGCTAGACAGTGCCGCGTTGACCACTGCGCATGAAGAAATAACGACCTGCAACGTTTGGTTTAGGTTTTGGGTGCATTTTTAATTTTATTGCTTAAATCGCATTTTCTGGACGAGCTGAGCACGTTTTCTGAAATGTGCTCCTCTCGTCACTCTGGTTGGGTGCGCATAGTAAAAAGTGCTCTTGGCAGCTAGAGAGTGCCGCGTTGACCACTGCGCATGAAGAAATAACTACCTGCAACGTTTGGTTTAGGTTTTGGGTGCATTTTTAATTGTATTGCTTAAATCGCATTTTCTCGACGAGCTGAGCACGTTTTCTGAAATGTGCTCCTCCCGTCACTCTGGTTGGGTGCGCATAGTAAAAAGTATTCTTGGCAGCTAGAGAGTGCCGCGTTGACTGCTGCGCATGAAGAAATAACCACCTGCAACGTTTGGTTTAGGTTTTAGGTGCATTTTTAATTTTATTGCTTAAATCGCATTTTCTCGTCGAGCTGAGCACGTTTTCTGAAATGCGCTCCTCCCGTCACTCTGGTTGGGTGTGCATCGTAAAAAGTGCTCTTGGCAGCTAGAGAGTGCCGCGTTGATGACTGCGCATGAAGAAATAACCACCTGCAACGTTTGGTTTAGGTTTTGGGTGCATTTTTAATTTTATTGCTTAAATCGCATTTTCTCGTCGAGCTGAGCACGTTTTCTGAAATGCGCTCCTCCCGTCACTCTGGTTGGGTGCGCATAGTAAAAAGTGCTCTTGGCAGCTAGAGAGTGCCGCGTTGACCACTGCGCATGAAGAAATAACCACCTGCAACGTTTGGTTTAGGTTTTGGGTGCATTTTTAATTTTATTGCTTAAATCGCATTTTCTCGACGAGCTGAGCACGTTTTCTGAAATGTGCTCCTCCCGTCACTCTGGTTGGGTGCGCATAGTAAAAAGTGCTCTTGGCAGCTAGAGAGTGCCGCGTTGACCACTGCGCATGGAGAAATGACCATCTGCAACGTTTGGTTTAGGTTGTGGGTGCATTTTTAATTTTATTGCTTAAATCGCATTTTCTCGACGAGCTGAGCACGTTTTCTGGAATGTGCTCCTCCCGTCACTCTGGTTGGGTGCGCATAGTAAAAAGTGCTCTTGGCAGCTAGAGAGTGCCGCGTTGACCACTGCGCATGAAGAAATAACCACCTGCAACGTTTGGTTTAGGTTTTGGGTGCACTTTTAATTTTATTGCTTAAATCGCATTTTCTCGTCAAGCTGAGCACGTTTTCTGAAATGCGCTCCTCCCGTCACTCTGGTTGGGTGCTCATAGTAAAAAGTGCTCTTGGCAGCTAGAGAGTGCCGCGTTGACCACTGCGCATGAAGAAATAACCACCTGCAACGTTTGGTTTAGGTTTTAGGTGCATTTTTAATTTTATTGCTTAAATGGCATTTTCTCGACGAGCTGAGCACGTTTTCTGAAATGTGCTCCTCCCGTCACTCTGGTTGGGTGCGCATAGTAAAAAGTGCTCTTGCAGCTAGAGAGTGCTGCGTTGACCACTGCGCATGAAGAAATAACCACCTGCAACGTTTGGTTTAGGTTTTGGGTGCATTTTTAATTTTATTGCTTAAATCGCATTTTCTCGTCAAGCTGAGCACGTTTTCTGAAATGCGCTCCTCCCGTCACTCTGGTTGGGTGCTCATAGTAAAAAGTGCTCTTGGCAGCTAGAGAGTGCCGCGTTGACCACTGCGCATGAAGAAATAACCACCTGCAACGTTTGGTTTAGGTTTTAGGTGCATTTTTAATTTTATTGCTTAAATGGCATTTTCTCGACGAGCTGAGCACGTTTTCTGAAATGTGCTCCTCCCGTCACTCTGGTTGGGTGCGCATAGTAAAAAATGCTCTTGGCAGCTAGAGAGTGCCGCGTTGACCACTGCGCATGAAGAAATAACCACCTGCAACGTTTGGTTTAGGTTTTAGGTGCATTTTTAATTTTATTGCTTAAATGGCATTTTCTCGACGAGCTGAGCACGTTTTCTGAAATGTGCTCCTCTCGTCACTCTGGTTGTGTGCGCATAGTAAAAAGTGCTCTTGGCAGCTAGAGAGTGCCGCGTTGACCACTGCGCATGAAGAAATAACCACCTGCAACGTTTGGTTTAGGTTTTAGGTGCATTTTTAATTTTATTGCTTAAATCGCATTTTCTCGACGAGCTGAGCACGTTTTCTGAAATGTGCTCCTCCCGTCACTCTGGTTGGGTGCGCATAGTAAAAAATGCTCTTGGCAGCTAGAGAGTGCCGCGTTGACCACTGCGCATGAAGAAATAACCACCTGCAACGTTTGGTTTAGGTTTTAGGTGCATTTTTAATTTTATTGCTTAAATGGCATTTTCTCGACGAGCTGAGCACGTTTTCTGAAATGTGCTCCTCTCGTCACTCTGGTTGTGTGCGCATAGTAAAAAGTGCTCTTGGCAGCTAGAGAGTGCCGCGTTGACCACTGCGCATGAAGAAATAACCACCTGCAACGTTTGGTTTAGGTTTTGGGTGCATTTTTAATTTTATTGCTTAAATCGCATTTTCTCGACGAGCTGAGCACGTTTTCTGAAATGTGCTCCTCCCGTCACTCTGGTTGGGTGTGCATAGTAAAAAGTGCTCTTGGCAGCTAGAGAGTGCCGCGTTGACCAGTGCGCATGAAGAAATGACCATCTGCAACATTCGGTTTAGGTTTTAGGTGCATTTTTAATTTTATTGCTTAATTCGCATTTTCTCGACGAGCTGAGCACGTTTTCTGAAATGTGCTCCTCCCGTCACTCTGGTTGGGTGCGCATAGTAAAAAGTGCTCTTGGCAGCTAGAGAGTGCCGCGTTGACCACTGCGCATGAAGAAATAACCACCTGCAACGTTTGTTTTAGGTTTTAGGTGCATTTTTAATTTTATTGCTTAAATCGCATTTTCTCGACGAGCTGAGCACGTTTTCTGAAATGTGCTCCTCCCGTCACTCTGGTTGGGTGCGCATAGTAAAAAGTGCTCTTGGCAGCTAGAGAGTGCCGCGTTGACCACTGCACATGAAGAAATGACCACGTTTGGTTTAGGTTTTGGGTGCATTTTTAATTTTATTGCTTAAATCGCATTTTCTCGACGAGCTGAGCACGTTTTCTGAAATGTGCTCCTCCCGTCACTCTGGTTGGGTGTGCATAGTAAAAAGTGCTCTTGGCAGCTAGAGAGTGCCGCGTTGACCACTGCGCATGAAGAAATGACCATCTGCAACGTTTGGTTTAGGTTTTAGGTGCATTTTTAATTTTATTGCTTAAATCGCATTTTCTGGATGAGCTGAGCACGTTTTCTGAAATGTGCTCCTCTCGTCACTCTGGTTGGGTGCGCATAGTAAAAAGTGCTCTTGGCAGCTAGACAGTGCCGCGTCGACCACTGCGCATGAAGAAATAACCACCTGCAACGTTTGGTTTAGGTTTTGGGTGCATTTTTAATTTTATTGCTTAAATCGCATTTTCTCGACGAGCTGAGCACGTTTTCTGAAATGTGCTCCTCCCGTCACTCTGGTTGGGTGCGCATAGTAAAAAGTGCTCTTGGCAGCTAGAGAGTGCCGCGTTGACCACTGCGCATGAAGAAATAACCACCAGCAACGTTTGGTTTAGGTTTTGGGTGCATTTTTAATTTTATTGCTTAAATCGCATTTTCTCGACGAGCTGAGCACGTTTTCTGAAATGTGCTCCTCCCGTCACTCTGGTTGGGTGCGCATAGTAAAAAGTGCTCTTGGCAGCTAGAGAGTGCCGCGTTGACCACTGCGCATGGAGAAATGACCATCTGCAACGTTTGGTTTAGGTTGTGGGTGCATTTTTAATTTTATTGCTTAAATCGCATTTTCTCGACGAGCTGAGCACGTTTTCTGGAATGTGCTCCTCCCGTCACTCTGGTTGGGTGCGCATAGTAAAAAGTGCTCTTGGCAGCTAGAGAGTGCCGCGTTGACCACTGCGCATGAAGAAATAACCACCTGCAACGTTTGGTTTAGGTTTTGGGTGCATTTTTAATTTTATTGCTTAAATCGCATTTTCTCGTCAAGCTGAGCACGTTTTCTGAAATGCTCTCCTCCCGTCACTCTGGTTGGGTGCTCATAGTAAAAAGTGCTCTTGGCAGCTAGAGAGTGCCGCGTTGACCACTGCGCATGAAGAAATAACCACCTGCAACGTTTGGTTTAGGTTTTAGGTGCATTTTTAATTTTATTGCTTAAATGGCATTTTCTCGACGAGCTGAGCACGTTTTCTGAAATGTGCTCCTCCCGTCACTCTGGTTGGGTGCGCATAGTAAAAAGTGCTCTTGCAGCTAGAGAGTGCTGCGTTGACCACTGCGCATGAAGAAATAACCACCTGCAACGTTTGGTTTAGGTTTTGGGTGCATTTTTAATTTTATTGCTTAAATCGCATTTTCTCGTCAAGCTGAGCACGTTTTCTGAAATGCGCTCCTCCCGTCACTCTGGTTGGGTGCTCATAGTAAAAAGTGCTCTTGGCAGCTAGAGAGTGCCGCGTTGACCACTGCGCATGAAGAAATAACCACCTGCAACGTTTGGTTTAGGTTTTAGGTGCATTTTTAATTTTATTGCTTAAATGGCATTTTCTCGACGAGCTGAGCACGTTTTCTGAAATGTGCTCCTCCCGTCACTCTGGTTGGGTGCGCATAGTAAAAAATGCTCTTGGCAGCTAGAGAGTGCCGCGTTGACCACTGCGCATGAAGAAATAACCACCTGCAACGTTTGGTTTAGGTTTTAGGTGCATTTTTAATTTTATTGCTTAAATGGCATTTTCTCGACGAGCTGAGCACGTTTTCTGAAATGTGCTCCTCTCGTCACTCTGGTTGTGTGCGCATAGTAAAAAGTGCTCTTGGCAGCTAGAGAGTGCCGCGTTGACCACTGCGCATAAAGAAATAACCACCTGCAACGTTTGGTTTAGGTTTTAGGTGCATTTTTAATTTTATTGCTTAAATCGCATTTTCTCGACGAGCTGAGCACGTTTTCTGAAATGTGCTCCTCCCGTCACTCTGGTTGGGTGCGCATAGTAAAAAATGCTCTTGGCAGCTAGAGAGTGCCGCGTTGACCACTGCGCATGAAGAAATAACCACCTGCAACGTTTGGTTTAGGTTTTAGGTGCATTTTTAATTTTATTGCTTAAATGGCATTTTCTCGTCGAGCTGAGCACGTTTTCTGAAATGCGCTCCTCCTGTCACTCTGGTTGGGTGCGCATAACAAA
Organism: Syngnathus scovelli; assembly: GCF_024217435.2. Classification (NCBI taxonomy): domain Eukaryota; kingdom Metazoa; phylum Chordata; class Actinopteri; order Syngnathiformes; family Syngnathidae; genus Syngnathus; species Syngnathus scovelli. The sequence continues at coordinate 461,625 of NW_026061444.1, read as the reverse complement.
AAGTGCTCTTGGCAGCTAGAGAGTGCCGCGTTGACCACTGCGCATGAAGAAATAACCACCTGCAACGTTTGGTTTAGGTTTTGGGTGCATTTTTAATTTTATTGCTTAAATCGCATTTTCTCGACGAGCTGAGCACGTTTTCTGAAATGTGCTCCTCCCGTCACTCTGGTTGGGTGCGCATAGTAAAAAGTGACTTGGCAGCTAGAGAGTGCCGCGTTGACCACTGCGCATGAAGAAATGACCATCTGCAACGTTTGGTTTAGGTTTTGGGTGCATTTTTAATTTTATTGCTTAAATCGCATTTTCTCGAAGAGCTTAGCACGTTTTCTGGAATGTGCTCCTCCCGTCACTCTGGTTGGGTGCGCATAGTAAAAAGTGCTCTTGGCAGCTAGAGAGTGCCGCGTTGACCACTGCGCATGAAGAAATAACCACCTGCAACGTTTGGTTTAGGTTTTAGGTGCATTTTTAATTGTATTGCTTAAATCGCATTTTCTCGACGAGCTGAGCACGTTTTCTGAAATGTGCTCCTCCCGTCACTCTGGTTGGGTGCGCATAGTAAAAAGTGCTCTTGGCAGCTAGAGAGTGTCGCGTTCACTGCTGCGCATGAAGAAATAACCACCTGCAACGTTTGGTTTAGGTTTTAGGTGCATTTTTAATTTTATTGCATAATTCGCATTTTCTCGACGAGCTGAGCACGTTTTCTGAAATGTGCTCCTCCCGTCACTCTGGTTGGGTGCGCATAGTAAAAAGTGCTCTTGGCAGCTAGAGAGTGCCGCGTTGACCACTGCGCATGAAGAAATAATCACCTGCAACGTTTGGTTTAGGTTTTAGGTGCATTTTTAATTTTATTGCTTAAATCGCATTTTCTCGACGAGCTGAGCACGTTTTCTGAAATGTGCTCCTCCCGTCACTCTGGTTGGGTGCGCATAGTAAAAAATGCTATTGGCAGCTAGAGAGTGCCGCGTTGACCACTGCGCATGAAGAAATAACCACCTGCAACGTTTGGTTTAGGTTTAAGGTGCATTTTTAATTGTATTGCTTAAATCGCATTTTCTCGACGAGCTGAGCACGTTTTCTGAAATGTGCTCCTCCCGTCACTTTGGTTGGGTGTGCATAGTAAAAAGTGCTCTTGGCAGCTAGAGAGTGCCGCGTTGACCACTGCACATGAAGAAATGACCATCTGCAACGTTTGGTTTAGGTTTTGGGTGCATTTTTAATTTTATTGCTTAAATCGCATTTTCTCGACGAGCTGAGCACGTTTTCTGAAATGTGCTCCTCCCGTCACTCTGGTTGGGTGTGCATAGTAAAAAGTGCTCTTGGCAGCTAGAGAGTGCCGCGTTGACCACTGCGCATGAAGAAATGACCATCTGCAACGTTTGGTTTAGGTTTTAGGAGCATTTTTAATTTTATTGCTTAAATCGCATTTTCTGGATGAGCTGAGCACGTTTTCTGAAATGTGCTCCTCTCGTCACTCTGGTTGGGTGCGCATAGTAAAAAGTGCTCTTGGCAGCTAGACAGTGCCGCGTTGACCACTGCGCATGAAGAAATAACCACCTGCAACGTTTGGTTTAGGTTTTGGGTGCATTTTTAATTTTATTGCTTAAATCGCATTTTCTCGACGAGCTGAGCACGTTTTCTTAAATGTGCTCCTCCCGTCACTCTGGTTGGGTGCGCATAGTAAAAAGTGCTCTTGGCAGCTAGAGAGTGCCGCGTTGACTGCTGCGCATGAAGAAATAACCACCTGCAACGTTTGGTTTAGGTTTTAGGTGCATTTTTAATTGTATTGCTTAAATCAAATTTTCTCGTCGAGCTGAGCACGTTTTCTGAAATGCGCTCCTCCCGTCACTCTGGTTGGGTGTGCATCGTAAAAAGTGCTCTTGGCAGCTAGAGAGTGCCGCGTTGATGACTGCGCATGAAGAAATAACCACCTGCAACGTTTGGTTTAGGTTTTGGGTGCATTTTTAATTTTATTGCTTAAATCGCATTTTCTCGTCGAGCTGAGCACGTTTTCTGAAATGCGCTCCTCCCGTCACTCTGGTTGGGTGCGCATAGTAAAAAGTGCTCTTGGCAGCTAGAGAGTGCCGCGTTGACCACTGCGCATGAAGAAATAACCACCTGCAACGTTTGGTTTAGGTTTTAGGTGCATTTTTAATTTTATTGCTTAAATCGCATTTTCTCGACGAGCTGAGCACGTTTTCTGAAATGTGCTCCTCCCGTCACTCTGGTTGGGTGCGCATAGTAAAAAGTGCTCTTGGCAGCTAGAGAGTGCCGCGTTGACCACTGCGCATGAAGAAATGACCATCTGCAACGTTTGGTATAGGTTTTGGGTGCATTTTTAATTTTATTGCTTAAATCGCATTTTCTCGACGAGCTGAGCACGTTTTCTGGAATGTGCTCCTCCCGTCACTCTGGTTGGGTGCGCATAGTAAAAAGTGCTCTTGGCAGCTAGAGAGTGCCGCGTTGACCACTGCGCATGAAGAAATAACCACCTGCAACGTTTGGTTTAGGTTTTAGGTGCATTTTTAATTGTATTGCTTAAATCGCATTTTCTCGACGAGCTGAGCACGTTTTCTGAAATGTGCTCCTCCCGTCACTCTGGTTGGGTGCGCATAGTAAAAAGTGCTCTTGGCAGCTAGAGAGTGCCGCGTTGACCACTGCGCATGAAGAAATAACCACCTGCAACGTTTGGTTTAGGTTTTAGGTGCATTTTTAATTTTATTGCTTAAATCGCATTTTCTCGACGAGCTGAGCACGTTTTCTGAAATGTGCTCCTCCCGTCACTCTGGTTGGGTGCGCATAGTAAAAAGTGCTCTTGGCAGCTAGAGAGTGCCGCGTTGACCACTGCGCATGAAGAAATAACCCCCTGCAACGTTTGGTTTAGGTTTTGGGTGCATTTTTAATTTTATTGCTTAAATCGCATTTTCTCGACGAGCTGAGCACGTTTTCTGAAATGTGCTCCTCCCGTCACTCTGGTTGGGTGCGCATAGTAAAAAGTGCTCTTGGCAGCTAGAGAGTGCCGCGTTGACCACTGCGCATGAAGAAATGACCATCTGCAACGTTTGGTTTAGGTTTTAGGTGCATTTTTAATTTTATTGCTTAAATCGCATTTTCTGGATGAGCTGAGCACGTTTTCTGAAATGTGCTCCTCCCGTCACTCTGGTTGGTTGGGTGCGCATAGTAAAAAGTGCTCTTGGCAGCTAGAGAGTGCCGCGTTGACCACTGCGCATGAAGAAATAACCACCTGTAACGTTTGGTTTAGGTTTTAGGTGCATTTTTAATTTTATTGCTTAAATCGCATTTTCTCGACGAGCTGAGCACGTTTTCTGAAATGTGCTCCTCCCGTCACTCTGGTTTGGTGCGCATAGTAAAAAGTGCTCTTGGCAGCTGGAGAGTGCCGCGTTGACTGCTGCGCATGAAGAAATAACCACCTGCAACGTTTTGTTTAGGTTTTGGGTGCATTTTTAATTTTATTGCTTAAATCGCATTTTCTCGACGAGCTGAGCACGTTTTCTGAAATGTGCTCCTCCCGTCACTCTGGTTGGGTGTGCATAGTAAAAAGTGCTCTTGGCAGCTCGAGAGTGCCGCGTTGACCACTGCGCATGAAGAAATGACCATCTGCAACCTTTCGTTTAGGTTTTGGGTGCATTTTTAATTTTATTGCTTAAATCGCATTTTCTCGACGAGCTGAGCACGTTTTCTGAAATGTGCTCCTCCCGTCACTCTGGTTGGGTGCGCATAGTAAAAAGTGCTCTTGGCAGCTAGAGAGTGCCGCGTTGACCACTGCGCATGAAGAAATGACCATCTGCAACGTTTGGTTTAGGTTTTAGGTGCATTTTTAATTTTATTGCTTAAATCGCATTTTCTGGATGAGCTGAGCACGTTTTCTGAAATGTGCTCCTCTCGTCACTCTGGTTGGGTGCGCATAGTAAAAAGTGCTCTTGGCAGCTAGAGAGTGCCGCGTTGACCACTGCGCATGAAGAAATAACCACCTGCAACGTTTGGTTTAGGTTTTAGGTGCATTTTTAATTTTATTGCTTAAATCGCATTTTCTCGACGAGCTGAGCACGTTTTCTGAAATGTGCTCCTCTCGTCACTCTGGTTGTGTGCGCATAGTAAAAAGTGCTCTTGGCAGCTAGAGAGTGCCGCGTTGACCACTGCGCATGAAGAAATAACCACCTGCAACGTTTGGTTTAGGTTTTAGGTGCATTTTTAATTTTATTGCTTAAATCGCATTTTCTCGACGAGCTGAGCACGTTTTCTGAAATGTGCTCCTCCCGTCACTCTGGTTGGGTGCGCATAGTAAAAAATGCTCTTGGCAGCTAGAGAGTGCCGCGTTGACCACTGCGCATGAAGAAATAACCACCTGCAACGTTTGGTTTAGGTTTTAGGTGCATTTTTAATTTTATTGCTTAAATGGCATTTTCTCGACGAGCTGAGCACGTTTTCTGAAATGTGCTCCTCTCGTCACTCTGGTTGTGTGCGCGTAGTAAAAAGTGCTCTTGGCAGCTAGAGAGTGCCGCGTTGACCACTGCGCATGAAGAAATAACCACCTGCAACGTTTGGTTTAGGTTTTGGGTGCATTTTTAATTTTATTGCTTAAATCGCATTTTCTCGACGAGCTGAGCACGTTTTCTGAAATGTGCTCCTCCCGTCACTCTGGTTGGGTGTGCATAGTAAAAAGTGCTCTTGGCAGCTAGAGAGTGCCGCGTTGACCACTGCGCATGAAGAAATGACCATCTGCAACATTCGGTTTAGGTTTTAGGTGCATTTTTAATTTTATTGCTTAATTCGCATTTTCTCGACGAGCTGAGCACGTTTTCTGAAATGTGCTCCTCCCGTCACTCTGGTTGGGTGCGCATAGTAAAAAGTTCTCTTGGCAGCTAGAGAGTGCCGCGTTGACCACTGCGCATGAAGAAATAACCACCTGCAACGTTTGGTTTAGGTTTTAGGTGCATTTTTAATTTTATTGCTTAAATCGCATTTTCTCGACGAGCTGAGCACGTTTTCTGAAATGTGCTCCTCCCGTCACTCTGGTTGGGTGCGCATAGTAAAAAGTGCTCTTGGCAGCTAGAGAGTGCCGCGTTGACCACTGCACATGAAGAAATGACCACGTTTGGTTTAGGTTTTGGGTGCATTTTTAATTTTATTGCTTAAATCGCATTTTCTCGACGAGCTGAGCACGTTTTCTGAAATGTGCTCCTCCCGTCACTCTGGTTGGGTGCGCATAGTAAAAAGTGCTCTTGGCAGCTAGAGAGTGCCGCGTTGACTGCTGCGCATGAAGAAATAACCACCTGCAACGTTTGGTTTAGGTTTTAGGTGCATTTTTAATTGTATTGCTTAAATCAAATTTTCTCGTCGAGCTGAGCACGTTTTCTGAAATGCGCTCCTCCCGTCACTCTGGTTGGGTGTGCATCGTAAAAAGTGCTCTTGGCAGCTAGAGAGTGCCGCGTTGATGACTGCGCATGAATAAATAACCACCTGCAACGTTTGGTTTAGGTTTTGGGTGCATTTTTAATTTTATTGCTTAAATCGCATTTTCTCGTCGAGCTGAGCACGTTTTCTGAAATGCGCTCCTCCCGTCACTCTGGTTGGGTGCGCATAGTAAAAAGTGCTCTTGGCAGCTAGAGAGTGCCGCGTTGACCAGTGCGCATGAAGAAATAACCACCTGCAACGTTTGGTTTAGGTTTTGGGTGCATTTTTAATTTTATTGCTTAAATCGCATTTTCTCGACGACCTGAGCACGTTTTCTGATATGTGCTCCTCCCGTCACTCTGGTTGGGTGCGCATAGTAAAAAGTGCTCTTGGCAGCTAGAGAGTGCCGCGTTGACCACTGCGCATGGATAAATGACCATCTGCAACGTTTGGTTTAGGTTTTGGGTGCATTTTTAATTTTATTGCTTAAATCGCATTTTCTCGACGAGTTGAGCACGTTTTCTGGAATGTGCTCCTCCCGTCACTCTGGTTGGGTGCGCATAGTAAAAAGTGCTCTTGGCAGCTAGAGAGTGCCGCGTTGACCACTGCGCATGAAGAAATAACCACCTGCAACGTTTGGTTTAGGTTTTAGGTGCATTTTTAATTGTATTGCTTAAATCGCATTTTCTCGACGAGCTGAGCACGTTTTCTGAAATGTGCTCCTCCCGTCACTCTGGTTGGGTGCGCATAGTAAAAAGTGCTCTTGGCAGCTAGAGAGTGCCGCGTTGACCACTGCGCATGAAGAAATAACCACCTGCAACGTTTGGTTTAGGTTTTAGGTTCATTTTAAATTTTATTGCTTAAATCGCATTTTCTCGACGAGCTGAGCACGTTTTCTGAAATGTGCTCCTCCCGTCACTCTGGTTGGGTGCGCATAGTAAAAAGTGCTCTTGGCAGCTAGAGAGTGCCGCGTTGACCACTGCGCATGAAGAAATAACCACCTGCAACGTTTGGTTTAGGTTTAAGGTGCATTTTTAATTTTATTGCTTAAATCGCATTTTCTCGACGAGCTGAGCACGTTTTCTAAAATGTGCTCCTCCCGTCACTCTGGTTGGGTGTGCATAGTAAAAAGTGCTCTTGGCAGCTAGAGAGTGCCGCGTTGACCACTGCGCATGAAGAAATAACCACCTGCAACGTTTGGTTTAGGTTTTGGGTGCATTTTTAATTTTATTGCTTAAATCGCATTTTCTCGACGAGCTGAGCACGTTTTCAGAAATGTGCTCCTCCCGTCACTCTGGTTGGGTGTGCATAGTAAAAAGTGCTCTTGGCAGCTCGAGAGTGCCGCGTTGACCACTGCGCATGAAGAAATGACCATCTGCAACCTTTGGTTTAGGTTTTGGGTGCATTTTTAATTTTATTGCTTAAATCGCATTTTCTCGACGAGCTGAGCACGTTTTCTGAAATGTGCTCCTCCCGTCACTCTGGTTGGGTGCGCATAGTAAAAAGTGCTCTTGGCAGCTAGAGAGTGCCGCGTTGACCACTACGCATGAAGAAATGACCATCTGCAACGTTTGGTTTAGGTTTTAGGTGCATTTTTAATTTTATTGCTTAAATCGCATTTTCTCGACGAGCTGAGCACGTTTTCTGAAATGTGCTCCTCCCGTCACTCTGGTTGGGTGCACATAGTAAAAAGTGCTCTTGGCAGCTAGAGAGTGCCGCGTTGACTGCTGCGCATGAAGAAATAACCACCTGCAACGTTTGGTTTAGGTTTTAGGTGCATTTTTAATTTTATTGCTTAAATCGCATTTTCTCGACGAGCTGAGCACGTTTTCTGAAATGTGCTCCTCCCGTCACTCTGGTTGGGTGCGCATAGTAAAAAGTGCTCTTGGCAGCTAGACAGTGCCGCGTTGACCACTGCGCATGAAGAAATAACCCCCTGCAACGTTTGGTTTAGGTTTTGGGTGCATTTTTAATTTTATTGCTTAAATCGCATTTTCTCGACGAGCTGAGCACGTTTTCTGAAATGTGCTCCTCCCGTCACTCTGGTTGGGTGTGCATAGTAAAAAGTCCTCTTGGCAGCTAGAGAGTGCCGCGTTGACCACTGCGCATGAAGAAATGACCATCTGCAACGTTTGGTTTAGGTTTTAGGTGCATTTTTAATTTTATTGCTTAAATCGCATTTTCTGGATGAGCTGAGCACGTTTTCTGAAATGTGCTCCTCTCGTCACTCTGGTTGGGTGCGCATAGTAAAAAGTGCTCTGGGCAGCTAGAGAGTGCCGCGTTGACCACTGCGCATGAAGAAATAACTACCTGCAACGTTTGGTTTAGGTTTTGGGTGCATTTTTAATTGTATTGCTTAAATCGCATTTTCTCGACGAGCTGAGCACGTTTTCTGAAATGTGCTCCTCCCGTCACTCTGGTTGGGTGCGCATAGTAAAAAGTGCTCTTGGCAGCTAGAGAGTGCCGCGTTGACTGCTGCGCATGAAGAAATAACCACCTGCAACGTTTGGTTTAGGTTTTAGGTGCATTTTTAATTTTATTGCTTAAATCGCATTTTCTCGTCGAGCTGAGCACGTTTTCTGAAATGCGCTCCTCCCGTCACTCTGGTTGGGTGTGCATCGTAAAAAGTGCTCTTGGCAGCTAGAGAGTGCCGCGTTGATGACTGCGCATGAAGAAATAACCACCTGGAACGTTTGGTTTAGGTTTTGGGTGCATTTTTAATTTTATTGCTTAAATCGCATTTTCTCGTCGAGCTGAGCACGTTTTCTGAAATGCGCTCCTCCTGTCACTCTGGTTGGGTGCGCATAACAAAAAGTGCTCTTGGCAGCTAGAGAGTGCCGCGTTGACCACTGCGCATGAAGAAATAACCACCTGCAACGTTTGGTTTAGGTTTTGGGTGCATTTTTAATTTTATTGCTTAAATCGCATTTTCTCGACGAGCTGAGCACGTTTTCTGAAATGTGCTCCTCCCGTCACTCTGGTTGGGTGCGCATAGTAAAAAGTGACTTGGCAGCTAGAGAGTGCCGCGTTGACCACTGCGCATGAAGAAATGACCATCTGCAACGTTTGGTTTAGATTTTGGGTGCATTTTTAATTTTATTGCTTAAATCGCATTTTCTCGAAGAGCTTAGCACGTTTTCTGGAATGTGCTCCTCCCGTCACTCTGGTTGGGTGCGCATAGTAAAAAGTGCTCTTGGCAGCTAGAGAGTGCCGCGTTGACCACTGCGCATGAAGAAATAACCACCTGCAACGTTTGGTTCAGGTTTTAGGTGCATTTTTAATTGTATTGCTTAAATCGCATTTTCTCGACGAGCTGAGCACGTTTTCTGAAATGTGCTCCTCCCGTCACTCTGGTTGGGTGCGCATAGTAAAAAGTGCTCTTGGCAGCTAGAGAGTGTCGCGTTCACTGCTGCGCATGAAGAAATAACCACCTGCAACGTTTGGTTTAGGTTTTAGGTGCATTTTTAATTTTATTGCATAATTCGCATTTTCTCGACGAGCTGAGCACGTTTTCTGAAATGTGCTCCTCCCGTCACTCTGGTTGGGTGCGCATAGTAAAAAGTGCTCTTGGCAGCTAGAGAGTGCCGCGTTGACCACTGCGCATGAAGAAATAATCACCTGAAACGTTTGGTTTAGGTTTTAGGTGCATTTTTAATTTTATTGCTTAAATCGCATTTTCTCGACGAGCTGAGCACGTTTTCTGAAATGTGCTCCTCCCGTCACTCTGGTTGGGTGCGCATAGTAAAAAATGCTATTGGCAGCTAGAGAGTGCCGCGTTGACCACTGCGCATGAAGAAATAACCACCTGCAACGTTTGGTTTAGGTTTAAGGTGCATTTTTAATTGTATTGCTTAAATCGCATTTTCTCGACGAGCTGAGCACGTTTTCTGAAATGTGCTCCTCCCGTCACTTTGGTTGGGTGTGCATAGTAAAAAGTGCTCTTGGCAGCTAGAGAGTGCCGCGTTGACCACTGCACATGAAGAAATGACCATCTGCAACGTTTGGTTTAGGTTTTGGGTGCATTTTTAATTTTATTGCTTAAATCGCATTTTCTCGACGAGCTGAGCACGTTTTCTGAAATGTGCTCCTCCCGTCACTCTGGTTGGGTGTGCATAGTAAAAAGTGCTCTTGGCAGCTAGAGAGTGCCGCGTTGACCACTGCGCATGAAGAAATGACCATCTGCAACGTTTGGTTTAGGTTTTAGGAGCATTTTTAATTTTATTGCTTAAATCGCATTTTCTGGATGAGCTGAGCACGTTTTCTGAAATGTGCTCCTCTCGTCACTCTGGTTGGGTGCGCATAGTAAAAAGTGCTCTTGGCAGCTAGACAGTGCCGCGTTGACCACTGCGCATGAAGAAATAACCACCTGCAACGTTTGGTTTAGGTTTTGGGTGCATTTTTAATTTTATTGCTTAAATCGCATTTTCTCGACGAGCTGAGCACGTTTTCTTAAATGTGCTCCTCCCGTCACTCTGGTTGGGTGCGCATAGTAAAAAGTGCTCTTGGCAGCTAGAGAGTGCCGCGTTGACTGCTGCGCATGAAGAAATAACCACCTGCAACGTTTGGTTTAGGTTTTAGGTGCATTTTTAATTGTATTGCTTAAATCAAATTTTCTCGTCGAGCTGAGCACGTTTTCTGAAATGCGCTCCTCCCGTCACTCTGGTTGGGTGTGCATCGTAAAAAGTGCTCTTGGCAGCTAGAGAGTGCCGCGTTGATGACTGCGCATGAAGAAATAACCACCTGCAACGTTTGGTTTAGGTTTTGGGTGCATTTTTAATTTTATTGCTTAAATCGCATTTTCTCGTCGAGCTGAGCACGTTTTCTGAAATGCGCTCCTCCCGTCACTCTGGTTGGGTGCGCATAGTAAAAAGTGCTCTTGGCAGCTAGAGAGTGCCGCGTTGACCACTGCGCATGAAGAAATAACCACCTGCAACGTTTGGTTTAGGTTTTAGGTGCATTTTTAATTTTATTGCTTAAATCGCATTTTCTCGACGAGCTGAGCACGTTTTCTGAAATGTGCTCCTCCCGTCACTCTGGTTGGGTGCGCATAGTAAAAAGTGCTCTTGGCAGCTAGAGAGTGCCGCGTTGACCACTGCGCATGAAGAAATGACCATCTGCAACGTTTGGTATAGGTTTTGGGTGCATTTTTAATTTTATTGCTTAAATCGCATTTTCTCGACGAGCTGAGCACGTTTTCTGGAATGTGCTCCTCCCGTCACTCTGGTTGGGTGCGCATAGTAAAAAGTGCTCTTGGCAGCTAGAGAGTGCCGCGTTGACCACTGCGCATGAAGAAATAACCACCTGCAACGTTTGGTTTAGGTTTTAGGTGCATTTTTAATTGTATTGCTTAAATCGCATTTTCTCGACGAGCTGAGCACGTTTTCTGAAATGTGCTCCTCCCGTCACTCTGGTTGGGTGCGCATAGTAAAAAGTGCTCTTGGCAGCTAGAGAGTGCCGCGTTGACCACTGCGCATGAAGAAATAACCACCTGCAACGTTTGGTTTAGGTTTTGGGTGCATTTTTAATTTTATTGCTTAAATCGCATTTTCTGATCGAGCTGAGCACGTTTTCTGAAATGCGCTCCTCCTGTCACTCTGGTTGGGTGCGCATAACAAAAAGTGCTCTTGGCAGCTAGAGAGTGCCGCGTTGACCACTGCGCATGAAGAAATAACCACCTGCAACGTTTGGTTTAGGTTTTGGGTGCATTTTTAATTTTATTGCTTAAATCGCATTTTCTCGACGAGCTGAGCACGTTTTCTGAAATGTGCTCCTCCCGTCACTCTGGTTGGGTGCGCATAGTAAAAAGTGACTTGGCAGCTAGAGAGTGCCGCGTTGACCACTGCGCATGAAGAAATGACCATCTGCAACGTTTGGTTTAGATTTTGGGTGCATTTTTAATTTTATTGCTTAAATCGCATTTTCTCGAAGAGCTTAGCACGTTTTCTGGAATGTGCTCCTCCCGTCACTCTGGTTGGGTGCGCATAGTAAAAAGTGCTCTTGGCAGCTAGAGAGTGCCGCGTTGACCACTGCGCATGAAGAAATAACCACCTGCAACGTTTGGTTCAGGTTTTAGGTGCATTTTTAATTGTATTGCTTAAATCGCATTTTCTCGACGAGCTGAGCACGTTTTCTGAAATGTGCTCCTCCCGTCACTCTGGTTGGGTGCGCATAGTAAAAAGTGCTCTTGGCAGCTAGAGAGTGTCGCGTTCACTGCTGCGCATGAAGAAATAACCACCTGCAACGTTTGGTTTAGGTTTTAGGTGCATTTTTAATTTTATTGCATAATTCGCATTTTCTCGACGAGCTGAGCACGTTTTCTGAAATGTGCTCCTCCCGTCACTCTGGTTGGGTGCGCATAGTAAAAAGTGCTCTTGGCAGCTAGAGAGTGCCGCGTTGACCACTGCGCATGAAGAAATAATCACCTGAAACGTTTGGTTTAGGTTTTAGGTGCATTTTTAATTTTATTGCTTAAATCGCATTTTCTCGACGAGCTGAGCACGTTTTCTGAAATGTGCTCCTCCCGTCACTCTGGTTGGGTGCGCATAGTAAAAAATGCTATTGGCAGCTAGAGAGTGCCGCGTTGACCACTGCGCATGAAGAAATAACCACCTGCAACGTTTGGTTTAGGTTTAAGGTGCATTTTTAATTGTATTGCTTAAATCGCATTTTCTCGACGAGCTGAGCACGTTTTCTGAAATGTGCTCCTCCCGTCACTCTGGTTGGGTGCGCATAGTAAAAAGTGCTCTTGGCAGCTAGAGAGTGCCGCGTTGACTGCTGCGCATGAAGAAATAACCACCTGCAACGTTTGGTTTAGGTTTTATGTGCATTTTTAATTTTATTGCTTAAATCGCATTTTCTGGATGAGCTGAGCACGTTTTCTGAAATGTGCTCCTCTCGTCACTCTGGTTGGGTGCGCATAGTAAAAAGTGCTCTTGGCAGCTAGAGAGTGCCGCGTTGACCACTGCGCATAAAGAAATAACCACCTGCAACGTTTGGTTTAGGTTTTAGGTGCATTTTTAATTTTATGGCTTAAATCGCATTTTCTCGACGAGCTGAGCACGTTTTCTGAAATGTGCTCCTCCCGTCACTCTGGTTGGGTGCGCATAGTAAAAAGTGCTCTTGGCAGCTAGAGAGTGCCGCGTTGACTGCTGCGCATGAAGAAATAACCACCTGCAACGTTTTGTTTAGGTTTTGGGTGCATTTTTAATTTTATTGCTTAAATCGCATTTTCTCAACGAGCTGAGCACGTTTTCTGAAATGTGCTCCTCCCGTCACTCTGGTTGGGTGTGCATAGTAAAAAGTGCTCTTGGCAGCTCGAGAGTGCCGCGTTGACCACTGCGCATGAAGAAATGACCATCTGCAACCTTTGGTTTAGGTTTTGGGTGCATTTTTAATTTTATTGCTTAAATCGCATTTTCTCGACGAGCTGAGCACGTTTTCTGAAATGTGCTCCTCCCGTCACTCTGGTTGGGTGTGCATAGTAAAAAGTGCTCTTGGCAGCTAGAGAGTGCCGCGTTGACCACTGCGCATAAAGAAATAACCACCTGCAACGTTTGGTTTAGGTTTTAGGTGCATTTTTAATTTTATTGCTTAAATCGCATTTTCTCGACGAGCTGAGCACGTTTTCTGAAATGTGCTCCTCCCGTCACTCTGGTTGGGTGCGCATAGTAAAAAGTGCTCTTGGCAGCTAGAGAGTGCCGCGTTGACTGCTGCGCATGAAGAAATAACCACCTGCAACGTTTTGTTTAGGTTTTGGGTGCATTTTTAATTTTATTGCTTAAATCGCATTTTCTCGACGAGCTGAGCACGTTTTCTGAAATGTGCTCCTCCCGTCACTCTGGTTGGGTGTGCATAGTAAAAAGTGCTCTTGGCAGCTCGAGAGTGCCGCGTTGACCACTGCGCATGAAGAAATAACCACCTGCAACGTTTGGTTTAGGTTTAAGGTGCATTTTTAATTTTATTGCTTAAATCGCATTTTCTCGACGAGCTGAGCACGTTTTCTGAAATGTGCTCCTCCCGTCACTCTGGTTGGGTGCGCATAGTAAAAAGTGCTCTTGGCAGATAGAGAGTGCCGCGTTCACTGCTGCACATGAAGAAATAACCACCTGCAACGTTTGGTTTAGGTTTTGGGTGCATTTTTAATTTTATTGCTTAAATCGCATTTTCTCGACGAGCTGAGCACGTTTTCTGAAATGTGCTCCTCCCGTCACTCTGGTTGGTTTTGCATAGTAAAAAGTGCTCTTGGCAGCTAGAGAGTGCCGCGTTGACCACTGTGCATGAAGAAATGACCATCTGCAACGTTCGGTTTAGGTTTTAGGTGCATTTTTAATTTTATTGCTTAATTCGCATTTTCTCGACGAGCTGAGCACGTTTTCTGAAATGTGCTCCTCCCGTCACTCTGGTTGGGTGCGCATAGTAAAAAGTGCTCTTAGCAGCTAGAGAGTGCCGCGTTGACCACTGCGCATAAAGAAATAACCACCTGCAACGTTTGGTTTAGGTTTTAGGTGCATTTTTAATTTTATTGCTTAAATCGCATTTTCTCGACGAGCTGAGCACGTTTTCTGAAATGTGCTCCTCCCGTCACTCTGGTTTGGTGCGCATAGTAAAAAGTGCTCTTGGCAGCTAGAGAGTGCCGCGTTGACTGCTGCGCATGAAGAAATAACCACCTGCAACGTTTTGTTTAGGTTTTGGGTGCATTTTTAATTTTATTGCTTAAATCGCATTTTCTCGACGAGCTGAGCACGTTTTCTGAAATGTGCTCCTCCCGTCACTCTGGTTGGGTGCGCATAGTAAAAAGTGCTCTTGGCAGCTAGAGAGTGCCGCGTTGACTGCTGCGCATGAAGAAATAACCACCTGCAACGTTTGGTTTAGGTTTTAGGTGCATTTTTAATTTTATTGCTTAAATCGCATTTTCTGGATGAGCTGAGCACGTTTTCTGAAATGTGCTCCTCTCGTCACTCTGGTTGGGTGCGCATAGTAAAAAGTGCTCTTGGCAGCTAGAGAGTGCCGCGTTGACCACTGCGCATGAAGAAATAACCACCTGCAACGTTTGGTTCAGGTTTTGGGTGCATTTTTAATTTTATTGCTTAAATCGCATTTTCTGGATGAGCTGAGCACGTTTTCTGAAATGTGCTCCTCCCGTCACTCTGGTTGGGTGCGCATAGTAAAAAGTGCTCTTAGCAGCTAGAGAGTGCCGCGTTGACCACTGCGCATGAAGAAATAACCACCTGCAACGTTTGGTTTAGGTTTTAGGTGCATTTTTAATTTTATTGCTTAAATCGCATTTTCTCGACGAGCTGAGCACGTTTTCTGAAATGTGCTCCTCCCGTCACTCTGGTTTGGTGCGCATAGTAAAAAGTGCTCTTGGCAGCTAGAGAGTGCCGCGTTGACTGCTGCGCATGAAGAAATAACCACCTGCAACGTTTTGTTTAGGTTTTGGGTGCATTTTTAATTTTATTGCTTAAATCGCATTTTCTCGACGAGCTGAGCACGTTTTCTGAAATGCGCTCCTCCCGTCACTCTGGTTGGGTGCGCATAGTAAAAAATGCTCTTGGCAGCTAGAGAGTGCCGCGTTGACCACTGCGCATGAAGAAATAACCACCTGCAACGTTTGGTTTAGGTTTAAGGTGCATTTTTAATTTTATTGCTTAAATCGCATTTTCTCGACGAGCTGAGCACGTTTTCTGAAATGTGCTCCTCCCGTCACTCTGGTTGGGTGTGCATAGTAAAAAGTGCTCTTGGCAGCTAGAGAGTGCCGCGTTGACCACTGCGCATGAAGAAATAACCACCTGCAACGTTTGGTTTAGGTTTTAGGTGCATTTTTAATTTTATTGCTTAAATCGCATTTTCTCGACGAGCTGAGCACGTTTTCTGAAATGTGCTCCTCCCGTCACTCTGGTTGGGTGCGCATAGTAAAAAGTGCTCTTGGCAGCTAGAGAGTGCCGCGTTGACTGCTGCGCATGAAGAAATAACCACCTGCAACGTTTTGTTTAGGTTTTGGGTGCATTTTTAATTTTATTGCTTAAATCGCATTTTCTCGACGAGCTGAGCACGTTTTCTGAAATGTGCTCCTCCCGTCACTCTGGTTGGGTGTGCATAGTAAAAAGTGCTCTTGGCAGCTCGAGAGTGCCGCGTTGACCACTGCGCATGAAGAAATGACCATCTGCAACCTTTCGTTTAGGTTTTGGGTGCATTTTTAATTGTATTGGTTAAATCGCATTTTCTCGACGAGCTGAGCACGTTTTCTGAAATGTGCTCCTCCCGTCACTCTGGTTGGGTGTGCATAGTAAAAAGTGCTCTTGGCAGCTAGAGAGTGCCGCGTTGACCACTGCGCATGAAGAAATGACCATCTGCAACGTTTGGTTTAGGTTTAAGGTGCATTTTTAATTTTATTGCTTAAATCGCATTTTCTGGATGAGCTGAGCACGTTTTCTGAAATGTGCTCCTCTCGTCACTCTGGTTGGGTGCGCATAGTAAAAAGTGCTCTTGGCAGCTAGAGAGTGCCGCGTTGACCACTGCGCATGAAGAAATAACCACCGGCAACGTTTGGTTTAGGTTTTGGGTGCATTTTTAATTTTATTGCTTAAATCGCATTTTCTCGACGAGCTGAGCACGTTTTCTGAAATGTGCTCCTCCCGTCACTCTGGTTGGGTGCGCATAGTAAAAAGTGCTCTTGGCAGCTAGAGAGTGCCGCGTTGACTGCTGCGAATGAAGAAATAACCACCTGCAACGTTTGGTTTAGGTTTTAGGTGCATTTTTAATTTTATTGCTTAAATCGCATTTTCTCGTCGACCTGAGCACGTTTTCTGAAATGCGCTCCTCCCGTCACTCTGGTTGGGTGTGCATCGTAAAAAGTGCTCTTGGCAGCTAGAGAGTGCCGCGTTGATGACTGCGCATGAAGAAATAACCACCTGCAACGTTTGGTTTAGGTTTTGGGTGCATTTTTAATTTTATTGCTTAAATCGCATTTTCTCGTCGAGCTGAGCACGTTTTCTGAAATGCGCTCCTCCTGTCACTCTGGTTGGGTGCGCATAATAAAAAGTGCTCTTGGCAGCTAGAGAGTGCCGCGTTGACCACTGCGCATGAAGAAATAACCACCTGCAACGTTTGGTTTAGGTTTTGGGTGCATTTTTAATTTTATTGCTTAAATCGCATTTTCTCGACGAGCTGAGCACGTTTTCTGAAATGTGCTCCTCCCGTCACTCTGGTTGGGTGGGCATAGTAAAAAGTGCTCTTGGCAGCTAGAGAGTGCCGCGTTGACCACTGCGCATGAAGAAATGACCATCTGCAACGTTTGGTTTAGGTTTTGGGTGCATTTTTAATTTTATTGCTTAAATCGCATTTTCTCGATGAGCTGAGCACGTTTTCTGAAATGTGCTCCTCCCGTCACTCTGGTTGGGTGCGCATAGTAAAAAGTGCTCTTGGCAGCTAGAGAGTGCCGCGTTGACCACTGCGCATGAAGAAATAACCACCTGCAACGTTTGGTTTAGGTTTTAGGTGCATTTTTAATTGTATTGCTTAAATCGCATTTTCTCGACGAGCTGAGCACGTTTTCTGAAATGTGCTCCTCCCGTCACTCTGGTTGGGTGCGCATAGTAAAAAGTGCTCTTGGCAGCTAGAGAGTGTCGCGTTCACTGCTGCGCATGAAGAAATAACCACCTGCAACGTTTGGTTTAGGTTTTAGGTGCAATTTTAATTTTATTGCTTAATTCGCATTTTCTCGACGAGCTGAGCACGTTTTCTGAAATGTGCTCCTCCCGTCACTCTGGTAGGGTGCGCATAGTAAAAAGTGCTCTTGGCAGCTAGAGAGTGCCGCGTTGACCACTGCGCATGAAGAAATAACCACCTGCAACGTTTGGTTTAGGTTTTAGGTGCATTTTTAATTTTATTGCTTAAATCGCATTTTCTCGACGAGCTGAGCACGTTTTCTGAAATGTGCTCCTCCCGTCACTCTGGTTGGGTGCGCATAGTAAAAAGTGCTCTTGGCAGCTAGAGAGTGCCGCGTTGACCGCTGCACATGAAGAAATAACCACCTGCAACGTTTGGTTTAGGTTTTAGGTGCATTTTAAATGTTATTGCTTAAATCGCATTTTCTCGACGAGCTGAGCACGTTTTCTGAAATGTGCTCCTCCCGTCACTCTGGTTGGGTGCGTATAGTTAAAAGTGCTCTTGGCAGCTAGAGAGTGCCGCGTTGACCACTGCGCATAAAGAAATAACCACCTGCAACGTTTGGTTTAGGTTTTAGGTGCATTTTTAATTTTATTGCTTAAATCGCATTTTCTCGACGAGCTGAGCACGTTTTCTGAAATGTGCTCCTCCCGTCACTCTGGTTGGGTGCGCATAGTAAAAAGTCCTCTTGGCAGCTAGAGAGTGCCGCGTTCACTGCTGCACATGAAGAAATAACCACCTGCAACGTTTGGTTTAGGTTTTGGGTGCATTTTTAATTTTATTGCTTAAATCGCATTTTCTCGACGAGCTGAGCACGTTTTCTGAAATGTGCTCCTCCCGTCACTCTGGTTGGGTGTGCATAGTAAAAAGTGCTCTTGGCAGCTAGAGAGTGCCGCGTTGTCCACTGCGCATGAAGAAAATAACCACTTCAACGTTTGGTTTAGGTTTTGGGTGCATTTTTAATTTTATTGCTTAAATCGCATTTTCTCGACGAGCTGAGCACGTTTTCTGAAATGTGCTCCTTCCGTCACTCTGGTTGGGTGCGCATAGTAAAAAGTGCTCTTGGCAGCTAGAGAGTGCCGCGTTGACCACTGCGCATGAAGAAATGACCATCTGCAACGTTTGGTTTAGGTTTTAGGTGCATTTTTAATTTTATTGCTTAAATCGCATTTTCTGGATGAGCTGAGTACGTTTTCTGAAATGTGCTCCTCCCGTCACTCTGGTTGGGTGCGCATAGTAAAAAGTGCTCTTGGCAGCTAGAGAGTGCCGCGTTGACTGCTGCGCATGAAGAAATAACCACCTGCAACGTTTGGTTTAGGTTTTAGGTGCATTTTTAATTTTATTGCTTAAATCGCATTTTCTCGACGAGCTGAGCACGTTTTCTGAAATGTGCTCCTCCCGTCACTCTGGTTGGGTGCGCATAGTAAAAAGTGCTCTAGGCAGCTAGAGAGTGCCGCGTTGACTGCTGCGCATGAAGAAATAACCACCTGCAACGTTTGGTTTAGGTTTTAGGTGCATTTTTAATTTTATTGCTTAAATCGCATTTTCTGGATGAGCTGAGCACGTTTTCTGAAATGTGCTCCTCCCGTCACTCTGGTTGGGTGCGCATAGTAAAAAGTGCTCTTGGCAGCTAGAGAGTGCCGCGTTGACCACTGCGCATAAAGAAATAACCACCTGCAACGTTTGGTTTAGGTTTTGGGTGCATTTTTAATTTTATTGCTTAAATCGCATTTTCTCGACGAGCTGAGCACGTTTTCTGAAATGTGCTCCTCCCGTCACTCTGGTTGGGTGTGCATAGTAAAAAGTGCTCTTGGCAGCTAGAGAGTGCCGCGTTGACCACTGCGCATAAAGAAATAACCACCTGCAACGTTTGGTTTAGGTTTTAGGTGCATTTTTAATTTTATTGCTTAAATCGCATTTTCTCGACGAGCTGAGCACGTTTTCTGAAATGTGCTCCTCCCGTCACTCTGGTTGGGTGCGCATAGTAAAAAGTGCTCTTGGCAGCTAGAGAGTGCCGCGTTGACTGCTGCGCATGAAGAAATAACCACCTGCAACGTTTTGTTTAGGTTTTGGGTGCATTTTTAATTTTATTGCTTAAATCGCATTTTCTCGACGAGCTGAGCACGTTTTCTTAAATGTGCTCCTCCCGTCACTCTGGTTGGGTGCGCATAGTAAAAAATGCTCTTGGCAGCTAGAGAGTGCCGCGTTGACCACTGCGCATGAAGAAATAACCACCTGCAACGTTTGGTTTAGGTTTAAGGTGCATTTTTAATTTTATTGCTTAAATCGCATTTTCTCGACGAGCTGAGCACGTTTTCTGAAATGTGCTCCTCCCGTCACTCTGGTTGGGTGTGCATAGTAAAAAGTGCTCTTGGCAGCTAGAGAGTGCCGCGTTGACCACTGCGCATGAAGAAATGAGCATCTGCAACGTTTGGTTTAGGTTTTGGGTGCATTTTTAATTTTATTGCTTAAATCGCATTTTCTGGATGAGCTGAGCACGTTTTCTGGAATGTGCTCCTCCCGTCACTCTGGTTGGGTGCGCATAGTAAAAAGTGCTCTTGGAGGCTAGAGAGTGCCGCGTTGACCACTGCGCATGAAGAAATGACCATCTGCAACGTTTGGTTTAGGTTTTAGGTGCATTTTTAATTGTATTGCTTAAATCGCATTTTCTCGACGAGCTGAGCACGTTTTCTGAAATGTGCTCCTCCCGTCACTCTGGTTGGGTGCGCATAGTAAAAAGTGCTCTTGGCAGCTAGAGAGTGCCGCGTTCACTGCTGCACATGAAGAAATAACCACCTGCAACGTTTGGTTTAGGTTTTGGGTGCATTTTTAATTTTATTGCTTAAATCGCATTTTCTCGACGAGCTGAGCACGTTTTCTGAAATGTGCTCCTCCCGTCACTCTGGTTGGTTTTGCATAGTAAAAAGTGCTCTTGGCAGCTAGAGAGTGCCGCGTTGACCACTGTGCATGAAGAAATGACCATCTGCAACGTTCGGTTTAGGTTTTAGGTGCATTTTTAATTTTATTGCTTAATTCGCATTTTCTCGACGAGCTGAGCACGTTTTCTGAAATGTGCTCCTCCCGTCACTCTGGTTGGGTGCGCATAGTAAAAAGTGCTCTTAACAGCTAGAGAGTGCCGCGTTGACCACTGCGCATGAAGAAATAACCCCCTGCAACGTTTGGTTTAGGTTTTGGGTGCATTTTTAATTTTATTGCTTAAATCGCATTTTCTCGACGAGCTGAGCACGTTTTCTGAAATGTGCTCCTCCCGTCACTCTGGTTGGGTGCGCATAGTAAAAAGTGCTCTTGGCAGCTAGAGAGTGCCGCGTTGACCACTGCGTATGAAGAAATGACCATCTGCAACGTTTGGTTTAGGTTTTAGGTGCATTTTTAATTTTATTGCTTAAATCGCATTTTCTGGATGAGCTGAGTACGTTTTCTGAAATGTGCTCCTCCCGTCACTCTGGTTGGGTGCGCATAGTAAAAAGTGCTCTTAACAGCTAGAGAGTGCCGCGTTGACCACTGCGCATGAAGAAATAACCCCCTGCAACGTTTGGTTTAGGTTTTGGGTGCATTTTTAATTTTATTGCTTAAATCGCATTTTCTCGACGAGCTGAGCACGTTTTCTGAAATGTGCTCCTCCCGTCACTCTGGTTGGGTGCGCATAGTAAAAAGTGCTCTTGGCAGCTAGAGAGTGCCGCGTTGACTGCTGCGCATGAAGAAATAACCACCTGCAACGTTTGGTTTAGGTTTTAGGTGCATTTTTAATTTTATTGCTTAAATCGCATTTTCTCGACGAGCTGAGCACGTTTTCTGAAATGTGCTCCTCCCGTCACTCTGGTTGGGTGCGCATAGTAAAAAGTGACTTGGCAGCTAGAGAGTGCCGCGTTGACCACTGCGCATGAAGAAATGACCATCTGCAACGTTTGGTTTAGGTTTTGGGTGCATTTTTAATTTTATTGCTTAAATCGCATTTTCTCGAAGAGCTTAGCACGTTTTCTGGAATGAGCTCCTCCCGTCACTCTGGTTGGGTGCGCATAGTAAAAAGTGCTCTTGGCAGCTAGAGAGTGCCGCGTTGACCACTGCGCATGAAGAAATAACCACCTGCAACGTTTGGTTTAGGTTTTAGGTGCATTTTTAATTGTATGGGTTAAATCGCATTTTCTCGACGAGCTGAGCACGTTTTCTGAAATGTGCTCCTCCCGTCACTCTGGTTGGGTGTGCATAGTAAAAAGTGCTCTTGGCAGCTAGAGAGTGCCGCGTTGACCACTGCGCATGAAGAAATGAGCATCTGCAACGTTTGGTTTAGGTTTTGGGTGCATTTTTAATTTTATTGCTTAAATCGCATTTTCTGGATGAGCTGAGCACGTTTTCTGGAATGTGCTCCTCCCGTCACTCTGGTTGGGTGCGCATAGTAAAAAGTGCTCTTGGCAGCTAGAGAGTGCCGCGTTGACCACTGCGCATGAAGAAATGACCATCTGCAACGTTTGGTTTAGGTTTTAGGTGCATTTTTAATTGTATTGCTTAAATCGCATTTTCTCGACGAGCTGAGCACGTTTTCTGAAATGTGCTCCTCCCGTCACTCTGGTTGGGTGCGCATAGTAAAAAGTGCTCTTGGCAGCTAGAGAGTGCCGCGTTCACTGCTGCACATGAAGAAATAACCACCTGCAACGTTTGGTTTAGGTTTTGGGTGCATTTTTAATTTTATTGCTTACAGTGCCGTGAAAAAGTTTGTGAACCCTTAGGATTTTACAATATATTTGCACTTTTTTTAAAGAAATGACGGTGACAAGTTTACAAAAGTGTTACAGGATATTGACACAAGGCTAGTTAGCATTGACACAAATCTGCAAAACCCTGTTTTAACAGGAAGCATAAGAAAATAGCAAAAAAATCAAAACACAGGTGTGAATAAGTTTGTGAACCTTTCCACCTATAGAAGTTAAAACTGACTGTGTGACATGTCTTTCAATACTAGATGACTTCGGGTAATTTCATGTGACTTGACAGACCTTAAAGCCACACTTGTTGTATACTCACCTGAATGTACTTGTCATTTAGTAGAGCTATACCTGCGTGGACACAAACATTACAAATCTAGCAATGGGAAGATCTAAAGAGCTGTCTCCAGACCACAGAGGAGCAATAATTGCAGCTCACAAATCTGGAAAAGGTTACAAAACCATAGCCAAAGATCTGCAGCTACATGTTTCAACTGTAAGACAAGTGATTTACAAGTACCAAGAACATGGAGTAACTACTTCACTTCGAAGATCTGGTCGTCCAAGGAAGATAACAGGCAGAGCAGAAAGAGAGATGGTGAGAGAAGTCACTGATAACCCCAGACTTACCTCTAGAGACCTTCAGAAATCTCTCTCAAGCAAAGGAATTGAAGTTCATGACAGCACCATCAGAAAAAGACTGGCTCAGAATAACCTTCATGGAAGGGTAGCAAGGAAGAAGCCATTACTATCAAAAAAGAATATTGCAGCTCGGTTAAAATTTGCTCAAGAGCACATAGGAAAGCCTCAAGAATTTTGGAACAACATTTTATGGACTGATGAATCTAAAATAGAACTTTTTGGCCAAAATCAAAACAGATTTGTTTGGAGACGACCAAACACAGCTTATCAACAAAAGCACCTCATCCCTACTGTAAAACATGGAGGAGGACGAGTACTCGTATGGGGCTGCTTTGCAGCAGCAGGACCAGGGCAACTTACCATCATAGAAGGAATCATGAATTCCGAGGTTTACCAAAATATTCTGGAAGAAAACGTTAAACCGTCTGTAAAGAAGCTCAAGTTAGGAAGAAACTGGATGCTGCAACAGGACAATGATCCAAAGCATGCAAGTAAATCAACATCGGAATGGCTCAAAAAGAAAAAATTCAATGTTCTGGAGTGGCCCAGTCAAAGTCCAGACTTAAATCCGATAGAAATGTTGTGGTCGGACCTGAAAAAAGCAGTGCACCAAAGAAAACCATCAAACCTTGGACAACTGAAGCAGTTCTGCAGGGAGGAGTGGCCCAAAATCTCCCCAGCTCGATGTGAGAGACTCGTCAGTACTTACAAGAAAAGATTGCAAGAAGTCATTGCTGCTAAAGGAGGTGCAACAAGCTATTAACTCTGACTGTTGGCAAGGGTTCACAAACTTATTCACAACTGCGTTTTCATTATTTTGTTATTCTTGTGTGTTTATAGTTAAAATATAGTCCTATTAATTTGTATTCAGCCATAATGGCAATGTGTCACCATTCTGTAACACTATTGTGAACTTGTCTCCGTTATTTCTTTAAAAAAATGCAAATATATTGTAAAATCCTAAGGGTTCACAAACTTTTTCACGGCACTGTAAATCGCATTTTCTCGACGAGCTGAGCACGTTTTCTGAAATGTGCTCCTCCCGTCACTCTGGTTGGTTTTGCATAGTAAAAAGTGCTCTTGGCAGCTAGAGAGTGCCGCGTTGACCACTGTGCATGAAGAAATGACCATCTGCAACGTTTGGTTTAGGTTTTAGGTGCATTTTTAATTTTATTGCTTAAATCGCATTTTCTGGATGAGCTGAGTACGTTTTCTGAAATGTGCTCCTCCCGTCACTCTGGTTGGGTGCGCATAGTAAAAAGTGCTCTTAACAGCTAGAGAGTGCCGCGTTGACCACTGCGCATGAAGAAATAACCCCCTGCAACGTTTGGTTTAGGTTTTGGGTGCATTTTTAATTTTATTGCTTAAATCGCATTTTCTCGACGAGCTGAGCACGTTTTCTGAAATGTGCTCCTCCCGTCACTCTGGTTGGGTGCGCATAGTAAAAAGTGCTCTTGGCAACTAGAGAGTGCCGCGTTGACTGCTGCGCATGAAGAAATAACCACCTGCAACGTTTGGTTTAGGTTTTAGGTGCATTTTTAATTTTATTGCTTAAATCGCATTTTCTGGATGAGCTGAGCACGTTTTCTGAAATGTGCTCCTCTCGTCACTCTGGTTGGGTGCGCATAGTAAAAAGTGCTCTTGGCAGCTAGAGAGTGCCGCGTTGACTGCTGCGCATGAAGAAATAACCACCTGCAACGTTTGGTTTAGGTTTTAGGTGCATTTTTAATTTTATTGCTTAAATCGCATTTTCTCGACGAGCTGAGCACGTTTTCTGAAATGTGCTCCTCCCGTTACTCTGGTTTGGTGCGCATAGTAAAAAGTGCTCTTGGCAGCTAGAGAGTGCCGCGTTGACTGCTGCGCATGAAGAAATAACCACCTGCAACGTTTTGTTTAGGTTTTGGGTGCATTTTTAATTTTATTGCTTAAATCGCATTTTCTCGACGAGCTGAGCACGTTTTCTGAAATGTGCTCCTCCCGTCACTCTGGTTGGGTGCGCATAGTAAAAAATGCTCTTGGCAGCTAGAGAGTGCCGCGTTGACCACTGCGCATGAAGAAATAACCACCTGCAACGTTTGGTTTAGGTTTAAGGTGCATTTTTAATTTTATTGCTTAAATCGCATTTTCTCGACGAGCTGAGCACGTTTTCTGAAATGTGCTCCTCTCGTCACTCTGGTTGGGTGCGCATAGTAAAAAGTGCTCTTGGCAGCTAGACAGTGCCGCGTTGACCACTGCGCATGAAGAAATAACCACCTGCAACGTTTGGTTTAGGTTTTAGGTGCATTTTTAATTTTATTGCTTAAATCGCATTTTCTCGACGAGCTGAGCACGTTTTCTGAAATGTGCTCCTCCCGTCACTCTGGTTGGGTGCGCATAGTAAAAAGTGCTCTTGGCAGCTAGAGAGTGCCGCGTTGACCACTGCGCATGAAGAAATAACCCCCTGCAACGTTTGGTTTAGGTTTTGGGTGCATTTTTAATTTTATTGCTTAAATCGCATTTTCTCGACGAGCTGAGCACGTTTTCTGAAATGTGCTCCTCCCGTCACTCTGGTTGGGTGCGCATAGTAAAAAGTGCTCTTGGCAGCTAGAGAGTGCCGCGTTGACCACTGCGCATGAAGAAATGACCATCTGCAACGTTTGGTTTAGGTTTTAGGTGCATTTTTAATTTTATTGCTTAAATCGCATTTTCTGGATGAGCTGAGCACGTTTTCTGAAATGTGCTCCTCCCGTCACTCTGGTTGGGTGCGCATAGTAAAAAGTGCTCTTGGCAGCTAGAGAGTGCCGCGTTGACTGCTGCGCATGAAGAAATAACCACCTGCAACGTTTGGTTTAGGTTTTAGGTGCATTTTTAATTTTATTGCTTAAATCGCATTTTCTCGACGAGCTGAGCACGTTTTCTGAAATGTGCTCCTCCCGTCACTCTGGTTGGGTGTGCATAGTAAAAAGTGCTCTTGGCAGCTAGAGAGGGCCGCGTTGACCACTGCGCATGAAGAAATGACCATCTGCAACGTTTGGTTTAGGTTTAAGGTGCATTTTTAATTTTATTGCTTAAATCGCATTTTCTGGATGAGCTGAGCACGTTTTCTGAAATGTGCTCCTCTCGTCACTCTGGTTGGGTGCGCATAGTAAAAAGTGCTCTTGGCAGCTAGAGAGTGCCGCGTTGACCACTGCGCATGAAGAAATAACCACCTGCAACGTTTGGTTTAGGTTTTGGGTGCATTTTTAATTTTATTGCTTAAATCGCATTTTCTCGACGAGCTGAGCACGTTTTCTGAAATGTGCTCCTCCCGTCACTCTGGTTGGGTGCGCATAGTAAAAAGTGCTCTTGGCAGCTAGAGAGTGCCGCGTTGACTGCTGCGAATGAAGAAATAACCACCTGCAACGTTTGGTTTAGGTTTTAGGTGCATTTTTAATTTTATTGCTTAAATCGCATTTTCTCGTCGACCTGAGCACGTTTTCTGAAATGCGCTCCTCCCGTCACTCTGGTTGGGTGTGCATCGTAAAAAGTGCTCTTGGCAGCTAGAGAGTGCCGCGTTGACTGCTGCGCATGAAGAAATAACCACCTGCAACGTTTGGTTTAGGTTTTGGGTGCATTTTTAATTTTATTGCTTAAATCGCATTTTCTTGACGAGCTGAGCACGTTTTCTGAAATGTGCTCCTCCCGTCACTCTGGTTGGGTGCGCATAGTAAAAAGTGCTCTTGGCAGCTAGAGAGTGCCGCGTTGACCACTGCGCATGAAGAAATAACCACCTGCAACGTTTGGTTTAGGTTTTGGGTGCATTTTTAATTTTATTGCTTAAATCGCATTTTCTCGACGAGCTGAGCACGTTTTCTGAAATGCTCTCCTCCCGTCACTCTGGTTGGGTGCTCATAGTAAAAAGTGCTCTTGGCAGCTAGAGAGTGCCGCGTTGACTGCTGCGCATGAAGAAATAACCACCTGCAACGTTTGGTTTAGGTTTTAGGTGCATTTTTATTTTTATTGCTTAAATGGCATTTTCTCGACGAGCTGAGCACGTTTTCTGAAATGTGCTCCTCCCGTCACTCTGGTTGGGTGCGCATAGTAAAAAGTGCTCTTGCAGCTAGAGAGTGCTGCGTTGACCACTGCGCATGAAGAAATAACCACCTGCAACGTTTGGTTTAGGTTTTAGGTGCATTTTTAATTTTATTGCTTAAATGGCATTTTCTCGACGAGCTGAGCACGTTTTCTGAAATGTGCTCCTCCCGTCACTCTGGTTGGGTGCGCATAGTAAAAAATGCTCTTGGCAGCTAGAGAGTGCCGCGTTGACCACTGCGCATGAAGAAATAACCACCTGCAACGTTTGGTTTAGGTTTTAGGTGCATTTTTAATTTTATTGCTTAAATCGCATTTTCTCGACGAGCTGAGCACGTTTTCTGAAATGTGCTCCTCCCGTCACTCTGGTTGGGTGCGCATAGTAAAAAATGCTATTGGCAGCTAGAGAGTGCCGCGTTGACCACTGCGCATGAAGAAATAACCACCTGCAACGTTTGGTTTAGGTTTAAGGTGCATTTTTAATTGTATTGCTTAAATCGCATTTTCTCGACGAGCTGAGCACGTTTTCTGAAATGTGCTCCTCCCGTCACTTTGGTTGGGTGTGCATAGTAAAAAGTGCTCTTGGCAGCTAGAGAGTGCCGCGTTGACCACTGCACATGAAGAAATGACCATCTGCAACGTTTGGTTTAGGTTTTGGGTGCATTTTTAATTTTATTGCTTAAATCGCATTTTCTCGACGAGCTGAGCACGTTTTCTGAAATGTGCTCCTCCCGTCACTCTGGTTGGGTGTGCATAGTAAAAAGTGCTCTTGGCAGCTAGAGAGTGCCGCGTTGACCACTGCGCATGAAGAAATGACCATCTGCAACGTTTGGTTTAGGTTTTAGGAGCATTTTTAATTTTATTGCTTAAATCGCATTTTCTGGATGAGCTGAGCACGTTTTCTGAAATGTGCTCCTCTCGTCACTCTGGTTGGGTGCGCATAGTAAAAAGTGCTCTTGGCAGCTAGACAGTGCCGCGTTGACCACTGCGCATGAAGAAATAACCACCTGCAACGTTTGGTTTAGGTTTTGGGTGCATTTTTAATTTTATTGCTTAAATCGCATTTTCTCGACGAGCTGAGCACGTTTTCTTAAATGTGCTCCTCCCGTCACTCTGGTTGGGTGCGCATAGTAAAAAGTGCTCTTGGCAGCTAGAGAGTGCCGCGTTGACTGCTGCGCATGAAGAAATAACCACCTGCAACGTTTGGTTTAGGTTTTAGGTGCATTTTTAATTGTATTGCTTAAATCAAATTTTCTCGTCGAGCTGAGCACGTTTTCTGAAATGCGCTCCTCCCGTCACTCTGGTTGGGTGTGCATCGTAAAAAGTGCTCTTGGCAGCTAGAGAGTGCCGCGTTGACCACTGCGCATGGATAAATGACCATCTGCAACGTTTGGTTTAGGTTTTGGGTGCATTTTTAATTTTATTGCTTAAATCGCATTTTCTCGACGAGTTGAGCACGTTTTCTGGAATGTGCTCCTCCCGTCACTCTGGTTGGGTGCGCATAGTAAAAAGTGCTCTTGGCAGCTAGAGAGTGCCGCGTTGACCACTGCGCATGAAGAAATAACCACCTGCAACGTTTGGTTTAGGTTTTAGGTGCATTTTTAATTTTATTGCTTAAATGGCATTTTCTCGACGAGCTGAGCACGTTTTCTGAAATGTGCTCCTCCCGTCACTCTGGTTGGGTGTGCATAGTAAAAAGTGCTCTTGGCAGCTAGACAGTGCCGCGTCGACCACTGCGCATGAAGAAATAACCACCTGCAACGTTTGGTTTAGGTTTTGGGTGCATTTTTAATTTTATTGCTTAAATCGCATTTTCTCGACGAGCTGAGCACGTTTTCTGAAATGTGCTCCTCCCGTCACTCTGGTTGGGTGCGCATAGTAAAAAGTGCTCTTGGCAGCCGCGTTGATGACTGCGCATGAATAAATAACCACCTGCAACGTTTGGTTTAGGTTTTGGGTGCATTTTTAATTTTATTGCTTAAATCGCATTTTCTCGTCGAGCTGAGCACGTTTTCTGAAATGCGCTCCTCCCGTCACTCTGGTTGGGTGCGCATAGTAAAAAGTGCTCTTGGCAGCTAGAGAGTGCCGCGTTGACCAGTGCGCATGAAGAAATAACCACCTGCAACGTTTGGTTTAGGTTTTGGGTGCATTTTTAATTTTATTGCTTAAATCGCATTTTCTCGACGAGCTGAGCACGTTTTCTGATATGTGCTCCTCCCGTCACTCTGGTTGGGTGCGCATAGTAAAAAGTGCTCTTGGCAGCTAGAGAGTGCCGCGTTGACCACTGCGCATGGATAAATGACCATCTGCAACGTTTGGTTTAGGTTTTGGGTGCATTTTTAATTTTATTGCTTAAATCGCATTTTCTCGACGAGTTGAGCACGTTTTCTGGAATGTGCTCCTCCCGTCACTCTGGTTGGGTGCGCATAGTAAAAAGTGCTCTTGGCAGCTAGAGAGTGCCGCGTTGACCACTGCGCATGAAGAAATAACCACCTGCAACGTTTGGTTTAGGTTTTAGGTGCATTTTTAATTGTATTGCTTAAATCGCATTTTCTCGACGAGCTGAGCACGTTTTCTGAAATGTGCTCCTCCCGTCACTCTGGTTGGGTGCGCATAGTAAAAAGTGCTCTTGGCAGCTAGAGAGTGCCGCGTTGACCACTGCGCATGAAGAAATAACCACCTGCAACGTTTGATTTAGGTTTTAGGTTCATTTTAAATTTTATTGCTTAAATCGCATTTTCTCGACGAGCTGAGCACGTTTTCTGAAATGTGCTCCTCCCGTCACTCTGGTTGGGTGCGCATAGTAAAAAGTGCTCTTGGCAGCTAGAGAGTGCCGCGTTGACCACTGCGCATGAAGAAATAACCACCTGCAACGTTTGGTTTAGGTTTAAGGTGCATTTTTAATTTTATTGCTTAAATCGCATTTTCTCGACGAGCTGAGCACGTTTTCTAAAATGTGCTCCTCCCGTCACTCTGGTTGGGTGTGCATAGTAAAAAGTGCTCTTGGCAGCTAGAGAGTGCCGCGTTGACCACTGCGCATGAAGAAATAACCACCTGCAACGTTTGGTTTAGGTTTTGGGTGCATTTTTAATTTTATTGCTTAAATCGCATTTTCTCGACGAGCTGAGCACGTTTTCAGAAATGTGCTCCTCCCGTCACTCTGGTTGGGTGTGCATAGTAAAAAGTGCTCTTGGCAGCTCGAGAGTGCCGCGTTGACCACTGCGCATGAAGAAATGACCATCTGCAACCTTTGGTTTAGGTTTTGGGTGCATTTTTAATTTTATTGCTTAAATCGCATTTTCTCGACGAGCTGAGCACGTTTTCTGAAATGTGCTCCTCCCGTCACTCTGGTTGGGTGCGCATAGTAAAAAGTGCTCTTGGCAGCTAGAGAGTGCCGCGTTGACCACTACGCATGAAGAAATGACCATCTGCAACGTTTGGTTTAGGTTTTAGGTGCATTTTTAATTTTATTGCTTAAATCGCATTTTCTCGACGAGCTGAGCACGTTTTCTGAAATGTGCTCCTCCCGTCACTCTGGTTGGGTGCACATAGTAAAAAGTGCTCTTGGCAGCTAGAGAGTGCCGCGTTGACTGCTGCGCATGAAGAAATAACCACCTGCAACGTTTGGTTTAGGTTTTAGGTGCATTTTTAATTTTATTGCTTAAATCGCATTTTCTCGACGAGCTGAGCACGTTTTCTGAAATGTGCTCCTCCCGTCACTCTGGTTGGGTGCGCATAGTAAAAAGTGCTCTTGGCAGCTAGAGAGTGCCGCGTTGACCACTGCGCATGAAGAAATAACCCCCTGCAACGTTTGGTTTAGGTTTTGGGTGCATTTTTAATTTTATTGCTTAAATCGCATTTTCTCGACGAGCTGAGCACGTTTTCTGAAATGTGCTCCTCCCGTCACTCTGGTTGGGTGTGCATAGTAAAAAGTGCTCTTGGCAGCTAGAGAGTGCCGCGTTGACCACTGCGCATGAAGAAATGACCATCTGCAACGTTTGGTTTAGGTTTTAGGTGCATTTTTAACTTTATTGCTTAAATCGCATTTTCTGGATGAGCTGAGCACGTTTTCTGAAATGTGCTCCTCTCGTCACTCTGGTTGGGTGCGCATAGTAAAAAGTGCTCTTGGCAGCTAGAGAGTGCCGCGTTGACCACTGCGCATGAAGAAATCACTACCTGCAACGTTTGGTTTAGGTTTTGGGTGCATTTTTAATTGTATTGCTTAAATCGCATTTTCTCGACGAGCTGAGCACGTTTTCTGAAATGTGCTCCTCCCGTCACTCTGGTTGGGTGCGCATAGTAAAAAGTGCTCTTGGCAGCTAGAGAGTGCCGCGTTGACTGCTGCGCATGAAGAAATAACCACCTGGAACGTTTGGTTTAGGTTTTGGGTGCATTTTTAATTTTATTGCTTAAATCGCATTTTCTCGTCGAGCTGAGCACGTTTTCTGAAATGCGCTCCTCCTGTCACTCTGGTTGGGTGCGCATAACAAAAAGTGCTCTTGGCAGCTAGAGAGTGCCGCGTTGACCACTGCGCATGAAGAAATAACCACCTGCAACGTTTGGTTTAGGTTTTGGGTGCATTTTTAATTTTATTGCTTAAATCGCATTTTCTCGACGAGCTGAGCACGTTTTCTGAAATGTGCTCCTCCCGTCACTCTGGTTGGGTGCGCATAGTAAAAAGTGACTTGGCAGCTAGAGAGTGCCGCGTTGACCACTGCGCATGAAGAAATGACCATCTGCAACGTTTGGTTTAGGTTTTGGGTGCATTTTTAATTTTATTGCTTAAATCGCATTTTCTCGAAGAGCTTAGCACGTTTTCTGGAATGTGCTCCTCCCGTCACTCTGGTTGGGTGCGCATAGTAAAAAGTGCTCTTGGCAGCTAGAGAGTGCCGCGTTGACCACTGCGCATGAAGAAATAACCACCTGCAACGTTTGGTTTAGGTTTTAGGTGCATTTTTAATTGTATTGCTTAAATCGCATTTTCTCGACGAGCTGAGCACGTTTTCTGAAATGTGCTCCTCCCGTCACTCTGGTTGGGTGCGCATAGTAAAAAGTGCTCTTGGCAGCTAGAGAGTGTCGCGTTCACTGCTGCGCATGAAGAAATAACCACCTGCAACGTTTGGTTTAGGTTTTAGGTGCATTTTTAATTTTATTGCATAATTCGCATTTTCTCGACGAGCTGAGCACGTTTTCTGAAATGTGCTCCTCCCGTCACTCTGGTTGGGTGCGCATAGTAAAAAGTGCTCTTGGCAGCTAGAGAGTGCCGCGTTGACCACTGCGCATGAAGAAATAATCACCTGAAACGTTTGGTTTAGGTTTTAGGTGCATTTTTAATTTTATTGCTTAAATCGCATTTTCTCGACGAGCTGAGCACGTTTTCTGAAATGTGCTCCTCCCGTCACTCTGGTTGGGTGCGCATAGTAAAAAATGCTATTGGCAGCTAGAGAGTGCCGCGTTGACCACTGCGCATGAAGAAATAACCACCTGCAACGTTTGGTTTAGGTTTAAGGTGCATTTTTAATTGTATTGCTTAAATCGCATTTTCTCGACGAGCTGAGCACGTTTTCTGAAATGTGCTCCTCCCGTCACTTTGGTTGGGTGTGCATAGTAAAAAGTGCTCTTGGCAGCTAGAGAGTGCCGCGTTGACCACTGCACATGAAGAAATGACCATCTGCAACGTTTGGTTTAGGTTTTGGGTGCATTTTTAATTTTATTGCTTAAATCGCATTTTCTCGACGAGCTGAGCACGTTTTCTGAAATGTGCTCCTCCCGTCACTCTGGTTGGGTGTGCATAGTAAAAAGTGCTCTTGGCAGCTAGAGAGTGCCGCGTTGACCACTGCGCATGAAGAAATGACCATCTGCAACGTTTGGTTTAGGTTTTAGGAGCATTTTTAATTTTATTGCTTAAATCGCATTTTCTGGATGAGCTGAGCACGTTTTCTGAAATGTGCTCCTCTCGTCACTCTGGTTGGGTGCGCATAGTAAAAAGTGCTCTTGGCAGCTAGACAGTGCCGCGTTGACCACTGCGCATGAAGAAATAACCACCTGCAACGTTTGGTTTAGGTTTTGGGTGCATTTTTAATTTTATTGCTTAAATCGCATTTTCTCGACGAGCTGAGCACGTTTTCTTAAATGTGCTCCTCCCGTCACTCTGGTTGGGTGCGCATAGTAAAAAGTGCTCTTGGCAGCTAGAGAGTGCCGCGTTGACTGCTGCGCATGAAGAAATAACCACCTGCAACGTTTGGTTTAGGTTTTAGGTGCATTTTTAATTGTATTGCTTAAATCAAATTTTCTCGTCGAGCTGAGCACGTTTTCTGAAATGCGCTCCTCCCGTCACTCTGGTTGGGTGTGCATCGTAAAAAGTGCTCTTGGCAGCTAGAGAGTGCCGCGTTGATGACTGCGCATGAAGAAATAACCACCTGCAACGTTTGGTTTAGGTTTTGGGTGCATTTTTAATTTTATTGCTTAAATCGCATTTTCTCGTCGAGCTGAGCACGTTTTCTGAAATGCGCTCCTCCCGTCACTCTGGTTGGGTGCGCATAGTAAAAAGTGCTCTTGGCAGCTAGAGAGTGCCGCGTTGACCACTGCGCATGAAGAAATAACCACCTGCAACGTTTGGTTTAGGTTTTAGGTGCATTTTTAATTTTATTGCTTAAATCGCATTTTCTCGACGAGCTGAGCACGTTTTCTGAAATGTGCTCCTCCCGTCACTCTGGTTGGGTGCGCATAGTAAAAAGTGCTCTTGGCAGCTAGAGAGTGCCGCGTTGACCACTGCGCATGAAGAAATGACCATCTGCAACGTTTGGTATAGGTTTTGGGTGCATTTTTAATTTTATTGCTTAAATCGCATTTTCTCGACGAGCTGAGCACGTTTTCTGGAATGTGCTCCTCCCGTCACTCTGGTTGGGTGCGCATAGTAAAAAGTGCTCTTGGCAGCTAGAGAGTGCCGCGTTGACCACTGCGCATGAAGAAATAACCACCTGCAACGTTTGGTTTAGGTTTTAGGTGCATTTTTAATTGTATTGCTTAAATCGCATTTTCTCGACGAGCTGAGCACGTTTTCTGAAATGTGCTCCTCCCGTCACTCTGGTTGGGTGCGCATAGTAAAAAGTGCTCTTGGCAGCTAGAGAGTGCCGCGTTGACCACTGCGCATGAAGAAATAACCACCTGCAACGTTTGGTTTAGGTTTTAGGTGCATTTTTAATTTTATTGCTTAAATCGCATTTTCTCGACGAGCTGAGCACGTTTTCTGAAATGTGCTCCTCCCGTCACTCTGGTTGGGTGCGCATAGTAAAAAGTGCTCTTGGCAGCTAGAGAGTGCCGCGTTGACCACTGCGCATGAAGAAATAACCCCCTGCAACGTTTGGTTTAGGTTTTGGGTGCATTTTTAATTTTATTGCTTAAATCGCATTTTCTCGACGAGCTGAGCACGTTTTCTGAAATGTGCTCCTCCCGTCACTCTGGTTGGGTGCGCATAGTAAAAAGTGCTCTTGGCAGCTAGAGAGTGCCGCGTTGACCACTGCGCATGAAGAAATGACCATCTGCAACGTTTGGTTTAGGTTTTAGGTGCATTTTTAATTTTATTGCTTAAATCGCATTTTCTGGATGAGCTGAGCACGTTTTCTGAAATGTGCTCCTCCCGTCACTCTGGTTGGGTGCGCATAGTAAAAAGTGCTCTTGGCAGCTAGAGAGTGCCGCGTTGACTGCTGCGCATGAAGAAATAACCACCTGCAACGTTTGGTTTAGGTTTTAGGTGCATTTTTAATTTTATTGCTTAAATCGCATTTTCTCGACGAGCTGAGCACGTTTTCTGAAATGTGCTCCTCCCGTCACTCTGGTTGGGTGCGCATAGTAAAAAGTGCTCTTGGCAGCTAGAGAGTGCCGCGTTGACTGCTGCGCATGAAGAAATAACCACCTGCAACGTTTGGTTTAGGTTTTATGTGCATTTTTAATTTTATTGCTTAAATCGCATTTTCTGGATGAGCTGAGCACGTTTTCTGAAATGTGCTCCTCTCGTCACTCTGGTTGGGTGCGCATAGTAAAAAGTGCTCTTGGCAGCTAGAGAGTGCCGCGTTGACCACTGCGCATAAAGAAATAACCACCTGCAACGTTTGGTTTAGGTTTTAGGTGCATTTTTAATTTTATTGCTTAAATCGCATTTTCTCGACGAGCTGAGCACGTTTTCTGAAATGTGCTCCTCCCGTCACTCTGGTTGGGTGCGCATAGTAAAAAGTGCTCTTGGCAGCTAGAGAGTGCCGCGTTGACTGCTGCGCATGAAGAAATAACCACCTGCAACGTTTTGTTTAGGTTTTGGGTGCATTTTTAATTTTATTGCTTAAATCGCATTTTCTCAACGAGCTGAGCACGTTTTCTGAAATGTGCTCCTCCCGTCACTCTGGTTGGGTTTGCATAGTAAAAAGTGCTCTTGGCAGCTCGAGAGTGCCGCGTTGACCACTGCGCATGAAGAAATGACCATCTGCAACCTTTGGTTTAGGTTTTGGGTGCATTTTTAATTTTATTGCTTAAATCGCATTTTCTCGACGAGCTGAGCACGTTTTCTGAAATGTGCTCCTCCCGTCACTCTGGTTGGGTGTGCATAGTAAAAAGTGCTCTTGGCAGCTAGAGAGTGCCGCGTTGACCACTGCGCATAAAGAAATAACCACCTGCAACGTTTGGTTTAGGTTTTAGGTGCATTTTTAATTTTATTGCTTAAATCGCATTTTCTCGACGAGCTGAGCACGTTTTCTGAAATGTGCTCCTCCCGTCACTCTGGTTGGGTGCGCATAGTAAAAAGTGCTCTTGGCAGCTAGAGAGTGCCGCGTTGACTGCTGCGCATGAAGAAATAACCACCTGCAACGTTTTGTTTAGGTTTTGGGTGCATTTTTAATTTTATTGCTTAAATCGCATTTTCTCGACGAGCTGAGCACGTTTTCTGAAATGTGCTCCTCCCGTCACTCTGGTTGGGTGTGCATAGTAAAAAGTGCTCTTGGCAGCTCGAGAGTGCCGCGTTGACCACTGCGCATGAAGAAATAACCACCTGCAACGTTTGGTTTAGGTTTAAGGTGCATTTTTAATTTTATTGCTTAAATCGCATTTTCTCGACGAGCTGAGCACGTTTTCTGAAATGTGCTCCTCCCGTCACTCTGGTTGGGTGCGCATAGTAAAAAGTGCTCTTGGCAGATAGAGAGTGCCGCGTTCACTGCTGCACATGAAGAAATAACCACCTGCAACGTTTGGTTTAGGTTTTGGGTGCATTTTTAATTTTATTGCTTAAATCGCATTTTCTCGACGAGCTGAGCACGTTTTCTGAAATGTGCTCCTCCCGTCACTCTGGTTGGTTTTGCATAGTAAAAAGTGCTCTTGGCAGCTAGAGAGTGCCGCGTTGACCACTGTGCATGAAGAAATGACCATCTGCAACGTTCGGTTTAGGTTTTAGGTGCATTTTTAATTTTATTGCTTAATTCGCATTTTCTCGACGAGCTGAGCACGTTTTCTGAAATGTGCTCCTCCCGTCACTCTGGTTGGGTGCGCATAGTAAAAAGTGCTCTTAGCAGCTAGAGAGTGCCGCGTTGACCACTGCGCATAAAGAAATAACCACCTGCAACGTTTGGTTTAGGTTTTAGGTGCATTTTTAATTTTATTGCTTAAATCGCATTTTCTCGACGAGCTGAGCACGTTTTCTGAAATGTGCTCCTCCCGTCACTCTGGTTTGGTGCGCATAGTAAAAAGTGCTCTTGGCAGCTAGAGAGTGCCGCGTTGACTGCTGCGCATGAAGAAATAACCACCTGCAACGTTTTGTTTAGGTTTTGGGTGCATTTTTAATTTTATTGCTTAAATCGCATTTTCTCGACGAGCTGAGCACGTTTTCTGAAATGTGCTCCTCCCGTCACTCTGGTTGGGTGCGCATAGTAAAAAGTGCTCTTGGCAGCTAGAGAGTGCCGCGTTGACTGCTGCGCATGAAGAAATAACCACCTGCAACGTTTGGTTTAGGTTTTAGGTGCATTTTTAATTTTATTGCTTAAATCGCATTTTCTGGATGAGCTGAGCACGTTTTCTGAAATGTGCTCCTCTCGTCACTCTGGTTGGGTGCGCATAGTAAAAAGTGCTCTTGGCAGCTAGAGAGTGCCGCGTTGACCACTGCGCATGAAGAAATAACCACCTGCAACGTTTGGTTCAGGTTTTGGGTGCATTTTTAATTTTATTGCTTAAATCGCATTTTCTGGATGAGCTGAGCACGTTTTCTGAAATGTGCTCCTCCCGTCACTCTGGTTGGGTGCGCATAGTAAAAAGTGCTCTTAGCAGCTAGAGAGTGCCGCGTTGACCACTGCGCATGAAGAAATAACCACCTGCAACGTTTGGTTTAGGTTTTAGGTGCATTTTTAATTTTATTGCTTAAATCGCATTTTCTCGACGAGCTGAGCACGTTTTCTGAAATGTGCTCCTCCCGTCACTCTGGTTGGGTGTGCATAGTAAAAAGTGCTCTTGGCAGCTAGAGAGTGCCGCGTTGTCCACTGCGCATGAAGAAATAACCACTTCAACGTTTGGTTTAGGTTTTGGGTGCATTTTTAATTTTATTGCTTAAATCGCATTTTCTCGACGAGCTGAGCACGTTTTCTGAAATGTGCTCCTTCCGTCACTCTGGTTGGGTGCGCATAGTAAAAAGTGCTCTTGGCAGCTAGAGAGTGCCGCGTTGACCACTGCGCATGAAGAAATGACCATCTGCAACGTTTGGTTTAGGTTTTAGGTGCATTTTTAATTTTATTGCTTAAATCGCATTTTCTGGATGAGCTGAGTACGTTTTCTGAAATGTGCTCCTCCCGTCACTCTGGTTGGGTGCGCATAGTAAAAAGTGCTCTTGGCAGCTAGAGAGTGCCGCGTTGACTGCTGCGCATGAAGAAATAACCACCTGCAACGTTTGGTTTAGGTTTTAGGTGCATTTTTAATTTTATTGCTTAAATCGCATTTTCTCGACGAGCTGAGCACGTTTTCTGAAATGTGCTCCTCCCGTCACTCTGGTTGGGTGCGCATAGTAAAAAGTGCTCTAGGCAGCTAGAGAGTGCCGCGTTGACTGCTGCGCATGAAGAAATAACCACCTGCAACGTTTGGTTTAGGTTTTAGGTGCATTTTTAATTTTATTGCTTAAATCGCATTTTCTGGATGAGCTGAGCACGTTTTCTGAAATGTGCTCCTCCCGTCACTCTGGTTGGGTGCGCATAGTAAAAAGTGCTCTTGGCAGCTAGAGAGTGCCGCGTTGACCACTGCGCATAAAGAAATAACCACCTGCAACGTTTGGTTTAGGTTTTGGGTGCATTTTTAATTTTATTGCTTAAATCGCATTTTCTCGACGAGCTGAGCACGTTTTCTGAAATGTGCTCCTCCCGTCACTCTGGTTGGGTGTGCATAGTAAAAAGTGCTCTTGGCAGCTAGAGAGTGCCGCGTTGACCACTGCGCATAAAGAAATAACCACCTGCAACGTTTGGTTTAGGTTTTAGGTGCATTTTTAATTTTATTGCTTAAATCGCATTTTCTCGACGAGCTGAGCACGTTTTCTGAAATGTGCTCCTCCCGTCACTCTGGTTGGGTGCGCATAGTAAAAAGTGCTCTTGGCAGCTAGAGAGTGCCGCGTTGACTGCTGCGCATGAAGAAATAACCACCTGCAACGTTTTGTTTAGGTTTTGGGTGCATTTTTAATTTTATTGCTTAAATCGCATTTTCTCGACGAGCTGAGCACGTTTTCTGAAATGTGCTCCTCCCGTCACTCTGGTTGGGTGCGCATAGTAAAAAATGCTCTTGGCAGCTAGAGAGTGCCGCGTTGACCACTGCGCATGAAGAAATAACCACCTGCAACGTTTGGTTTAGGTTTAAGGTGCATTTTTAATTTTATTGCTTAAATCGCATTTTCTCGACGAGCTGAGCACGTTTTCTGAAATGTGCTCCTCCCGTCACTCTGGTTGGGTGTGCATAGTAAAAAGTGCTCTTGGCAGCTAGAGAGTGCCGCGTTGACTGCTGCGCATGAAGAAATGAGCATCTGCAACGTTTGGTTTAGGTTTTGGGTGCATTTTTAATTTTATTGCTTAAATCGCATTTTCTCGACGAGCTGAGCACGTTTTCTGAAATGTGCTCCTCCCGTCACTCTGGTTGGGTGTGCATAGTAAAAAGTGCTCTTGGCAGCTCGAGAGTGCCGCGTTGACCACTGCGCATGAAGAAATAACCACCTGCAACGTTTGGTTTAGGTTTAAGGTGCATTTTTAATTTTATTGCTTAAATCGCATTTTCTCGACGAGCTGAGCACGTTTTCTGAAATGTGCTCCTCCCGTCACTCTGGTTGGGTGCGCATAGTAAAAAGTGCTCTTAGCAGCTAGAGAGTGCCGCGTTGACCACTGCGCATGAAGAAATAACCACCTGCAACGTTTGGTTTAGGTTTTAGGTGCATTTTTAATTTTATTGCTTAAATCGCATTTTCTCGACGAGCTGAGCACGTTTTCTGAAATGTGCTCCTCCCGTCACTCTGGTTTGGTGCGCATAGTAAAAAGTGCTCTTGGCAGCTAGAGAGTGCCGCGTTGACTGCTGCGCATGAAGAAATAACCACCTGCAACGTTTTGTTTAGGTTTTGGGTGCATTTTTAATTTTATTGCTTAAATCGCATTTTCTCGACGAGCTGAGCACGTTTTCTGAAATGTGCTCCTCCCGTCACTCTGGTTGGGTGCGCATAGTAAAAAATGCTCTTGGCAGCTAGAGAGTGCCGCGTTGACCACTGCGCATGAAGAAATAACCACCTGCAACGTTTGGTTTAGGTTTAAGGTGCATTTTTAATTTTATTGCTTAAATCGCATTTTCTCGACGAGCTGAGCACGTTTTCTGAAATGTGCTCCTCCCGTCACTCTGGTTGGGTGTGCATAGTAAAAAGTGCTCTTGGCAGCTAGAGAGTGCCGCGTTGACCACTGCGCATGAAGAAATAACCACCTGCAACGTTTGGTTTAGGTTTTAGGTGCATTTTTAATTTTATTGCTTAAATCGCATTTTCTCGACGAGCTGAGCACGTTTTCTGAAATGTGCTCCTCCCGTCACTCTGGTTGGGTGCGCATAGTAAAAAGTGCTCTTGGCAGCTAGAGAGTGCCGCGTTGACTGCTGCGCATGAAGAAATAACCACCTGCAACGTTTTGTTTAGGTTTTGGGTGCATTTTTAATTTTATTGCTTAAATCGCATTTTCTCGACGAGCTGAGCACGTTTTCTGAAATGTGCTCCTCCCGTCACTCTGGTTGGGTGTGCATAGTAAAAAGTGCTCTTGGCAGCTCGAGAGTGCCGCGTTGACCACTGCGCATGAAGAAATGACCATCTGCAACCTTTCGTTTAGGTTTTGGGTGCATTTTTAATTGTATTGGTTAAATCGCATTTTCTCGACGAGCTGAGCACGTTTTCTGAAATGTGCTCCTCCCGTCACTCTGGTTGGGTGTGCATAGTAAAAAGTGCTCTTGGCAGCTAGAGAGTGCCGCGTTGACCACTGCGCATGAAGAAATGACCATCTGCAACGTTTGGTTTAGGTTTAAGGTGCATTTTTAATTTTATTGCTTAAATCGCATTTTCTGGATGAGCTGAGCACGTTTTCTGAAATGTGCTCCTCTCGTCACTCTGGTTGGGTGCGCATAGTAAAAAGTGCTCTTGGCAGCTAGAGAGTGCCGCGTTGACCACTGCGCATGAAGAAATAACCACCGGCAACGTTTGGTTTAGGTTTTGGGTGCATTTTTAATTTTATTGCTTAAATCGCATTTTCTCGACGAGCTGAGCACGTTTTCTGAAATGTGCTCCTCCCGTCACTCTGGTTGGGTGCGCATAGTAAAAAGTGCTCTTGGCAGCTAGAGAGTGCCGCGTTGACTGCTGCGAATGAAGAAATAACCACCTGCAACGTTTGGTTTAGGTTTTAGGTGCATTTTTAATTTTATTGCTTAAATCGCATTTTCTCGTCGACCTGAGCACGTTTTCTGAAATGCGCTCCTCCCGTCACTCTGGTTGGGTGTGCATCGTAAAAAGTGCTCTTGGCAGCTAGAGAGTGCCGCGTTGATGACTGCGCATGAAGAAATAACCACCTGCAACGTTTGGTTTAGGTTTTGGGTGCATTTTTAATTTTATTGCTTAAATCGCATTTTCTCGTCGAGCTGAGCACGTTTTCTGAAATGCGCTCCTCCTGTCACTCTGGTTGGGTGCGCATAATAAAAAGTGCTCTTGGCAGCTAGAGAGTGCCGCGTTGACCACTGCGCATGAAGAAATAACCACCTGCAACGTTTGGTTTAGGTTTTGGGTGCATTTTTAATTTTATTGCTTAAATCGCATTTTCTCGACGAGCTGAGCACGTTTTCTGAAATGTGCTCCTCCCGTCACTCTGGTTGGGTGCGCATAGTAAAAAGTGCTCTTGGCAGCTAGAGAGTGCCGCGTTGACCACTGCGCATGAAGAAATGACCATCTGCAACGTTTGGTTTAGGTTTTGGGTGCATTTTTAATTTTATTGCTTAAATCGCATTTTCTCGATGAGCTGAGCACGTTTTCTGAAATGTGCTCCTCCCGTCACTCTGGTTGGGTGCGCATAGTAAAAAGTGCTCTTGGCAGCTAGAGAGTGCCGCGTTGACCACTGCGCATGAAGAAATAACCACCTGCAACGTTTGGTTTAGGTTTTAGGTGCATTTTTAATTGTATTGCTTAAATCGCATTTTCTCGACGAGCTGAGCACGTTTTCTGAAATGTGCTCCTCCCGTCACTCTGGTTGGGTGCGCATAGTAAAAAGTGCTCTTGGCAGCTAGAGAGTGTCGCGTTCACTGCTGC
This sequence comes from Syngnathus scovelli, assembly GCF_024217435.2. Classification (NCBI taxonomy): domain Eukaryota; kingdom Metazoa; phylum Chordata; class Actinopteri; order Syngnathiformes; family Syngnathidae; genus Syngnathus; species Syngnathus scovelli. The sequence goes on along the minus strand of NW_026061444.1, from coordinate 420,318 downwards.
GCATGAAGAAATAACCACCTGCAACGTTTGGTTTAGGTTTTAGGTGCAATTTTAATTTTATTGCTTAATTCGCATTTTCTCGACGAGCTGAGCACGTTTTCTGAAATGTGCTCCTCCCGTCACTCTGGTAGGGTGCGCATAGTAAAAAGTGCTCTTGGCAGCTAGAGAGTGCCGCGTTGACCACTGCGCATGAAGAAATAACCACCTGCAACGTTTGGTTTAGGTTTTAGGTGCATTTTTAATTTTATTGCTTAAATCGCATTTTCTCGACGAGCTGAGCACGTTTTCTGAAATGTGCTCCTCCCGTCACTCTGGTTGGGTGCGCATAGTAAAAAGTGCTCTTGGCAGCTAGAGAGTGCCGCGTTGACCGCTGCACATGAAGAAATAACCACCTGCAACGTTTGGTTTAGGTTTTAGGTGCATTTTAAATGTTATTGCTTAAATCGCATTTTCTCGACGAGCTGAGCACGTTTTCTGAAATGTGCTCCTCCCGTCACTCTGGTTGGGTGCGTATAGTTAAAAGTGCTCTTGGCAGCTAGAGAGTGCCGCGTTGACCACTGCGCATAAAGAAATAACCACCTGCAACGTTTGGTTTAGGTTTTAGGTGCATTTTTAATTTTATTGCTTAAATCGCATTTTCTCGACGAGCTGAGCACGTTTTCTGAAATGTGCTCCTCCCGTCACTCTGGTTGGGTGCGCATAGTAAAAAGTGCTCTTGGCAGCTAGAGAGTGCCGCGTTCACTGCTGCACATGAAGAAATAACCACCTGCAACGTTTGGTTTAGGTTTTGGGTGCATTTTTAATTTTATTGCTTAAATCGCATTTTCTCGACGAGCTGAGCACGTTTTCTGAAATGTGCTCCTCCCGTCACTCTGGTTGGGTGTGCATAGTAAAAAGTGCTCTTGGCAGCTAGAGAGTGCCGCGTTGTCCACTGCGCATGAAGAAATAACCACTTCAACGTTTGGTTTAGGTTTTGGGTGCATTTTTAATTTTATTGCTTAAATCGCATTTTCTCGACGAGCTGAGCACGTTTTCTGAAATGTGCTCCTTCCGTCACTCTGGTTGGGTGCGCATAGTAAAAAGTGCTCTTGGCAGCTAGAGAGTGCCGCGTTGACCACTGCGCATGAAGAAATGACCATCTGCAACGTTTGGTTTAGGTTTTAGGTGCATTTTTAATTTTATTGCTTAAATCGCATTTTCTGGATGAGCTGAGTACGTTTTCTGAAATGTGCTCCTCCCGTCACTCTGGTTGGGTGCGCATAGTAAAAAGTGCTCTTGGCAGCTAGAGAGTGCCGCGTTGACTGCTGCGCATGAAGAAATAACCACCTGCAACGTTTGGTTTAGGTTTTAGGTGCATTTTTAATTTTATTGCTTAAATCGCATTTTCTCGACGAGCTGAGCACGTTTTCTGAAATGTGCTCCTCCCGTCACTCTGGTTGGGTGCGCATAGTAAAAAGTGCTCTAGGCAGCTAGAGAGTGCCGCGTTGACTGCTGCGCATGAAGAAATAACCACCTGCAACGTTTGGTTTAGGTTTTAGGTGCATTTTTAATTTTATTGCTTAAATCGCATTTTCTGGATGAGCTGAGCACGTTTTCTGAAATGTGCTCCTCCCGTCACTCTGGTTGGGTGCGCATAGTAAAAAGTGCTCTTGGCAGCTAGAGAGTGCCGCGTTGACCACTGCGCATAAAGAAATAACCACCTGCAACGTTTGGTTTAGGTTTTGGGTGCATTTTTAATTTTATTGCTTAAATCGCATTTTCTCGACGAGCTGAGCACGTTTTCTGAAATGTGCTCCTCCCGTCACTCTGGTTGGGTGTGCATAGTAAAAAGTGCTCTTGGCAGCTAGAGAGTGCCGCGTTGACCACTGCGCATAAAGAAATAACCACCTGCAACGTTTGGTTTAGGTTTTAGGTGCATTTTTAATTTTATTGCTTAAATCGCATTTTCTCGACGAGCTGAGCACGTTTTCTGAAATGTGCTCCTCCCGTCACTCTGGTTGGGTGCGCATAGTAAAAAGTGCTCTTGGCAGCTAGAGAGTGCCGCGTTGACTGCTGCGCATGAAGAAATAACCACCTGCAACGTTTTGTTTAGGTTTTGGGTGCATTTTTAATTTTATTGCTTAAATCGCATTTTCTCGACGAGCTGAGCACGTTTTCTGAAATGTGCTCCTCCCGTCACTCTGGTTGGGTGCGCATAGTAAAAAATGCTCTTGGCAGCTAGAGAGTGCCGCGTTGACCACTGCGCATGAAGAAATAACCACCTGCAACGTTTGGTTTAGGTTTAAGGTGCATTTTTAATTTTATTGCTTAAATCGCATTTTCTCGACGAGCTGAGCACGTTTTCTGAAATGTGCTCCTCCCGTCACTCTGGTTGGGTGTGCATAGTAAAAAGTGCTCTTGGCAGCTAGAGAGTGCCGCGTTGACCACTGCGCATGAAGAAATGAGCATCTGCAACGTTTGGTTTAGGTTTTGGGTGCATTTTTAATTTTATTGCTTAAATCGCATTTTCTGGATGAGCTGAGCACGTTTTCTGGAATGTGCTCCTCCCGTCACTCTGGTTGGGTGCGCATAGTAAAAAGTGCTCTTGGCAGCTAGAGAGTGCCGCGTTGACCACTGCGCATGAAGAAATGACCATCTGCAACGTTTGGTTTAGGTTTTAGGTGCATTTTTAATTGTATTGCTTAAATCGCATTTTCTCGACGAGCTGAGCACGTTTTCTGAAATGTGCTCCTCCCGTCACTCTGGTTGGGTGCGCATAGTAAAAAGTGCTCTTGGCAGCTAGAGAGTGCCGCGTTCACTGCTGCACATGAAGAAATAACCACCTGCAACGTTTGGTTTAGGTTTTGGGTGCATTTTTAATTTTATTGCTTAAATCGCATTTTCTCGACGAGCTGAGCACGTTTTCTGAAATGTGCTCCTCCCGTCACTCTGGTTGGTTTTGCATAGTAAAAAGTGCTCTTGGCAGCTAGAGAGTGCCGCGTTGACCACTGTGCATGAAGAAATGACCATCTGCAACGTTCGGTTTAGGTTTTAGGTGCATTTTTAATTTTATTGCTTAATTCGCATTTTCTCGACGAGCTGAGCACGTTTTCTGAAATGTGCTCCTCCCGTCACTCTGGTTGGGTGCGCATAGTAAAAAGTGCTCTTAACAGCTAGAGAGTGCCGCGTTGACCACTGCGCATGAAGAAATAACCCCCTGCAACGTTTGGTTTAGGTTTTGGGTGCATTTTTAATTTTATTGCTTAAATCGCATTTTCTCGACGAGCTGAGCACGTTTTCTGAAATGTGCTCCTCCCGTCACTCTGGTTGGGTGCGCATAGTAAAAAGTGCTCTTGGCAGCTAGAGAGTGCCGCGTTGACCACTGCGTATGAAGAAATGACCATCTGCAACGTTTGGTTTAGGTTTTAGGTGCATTTTTAATTTTATTGCTTAAATCGCATTTTCTGGATGAGCTGAGTACGTTTTCTGAAATGTGCTCCTCCCGTCACTCTGGTTGGGTGCGCATAGTAAAAAGTGCTCTTAACAGCTAGAGAGTGCCGCGTTGACCACTGCGCATGAAGAAATAACCCCCTGCAACGTTTGGTTTAGGTTTTGGGTGCATTTTTAATTTTATTGCTTAAATCGCATTTTCTCGACGAGCTGAGCACGTTTTCTGAAATGTGCTCCTCCCGTCACTCTGGTTGGGTGCGCATAGTAAAAAGTGCTCTTGGCAACTAGAGAGTGCCGCGTTGACTGCTGCGCATGAAGAAATAACCACCTGCAACGTTTGGTTTAGGTTTTAGGTGCATTTTTAATTTTATTGCTTAAATCGCATTTTCTGGATGAGCTGAGCACGTTTTCTGAAATGTGCTCCTCTCGTCACTCTGGTTGGGTGCGCATAGTAAAAAGTGCTCTTGGCAGCTAGAGAGTGCCGCGTTGACTGCTGCGCATGAAGAAATAACCACCTGCAACGTTTGGTTTAGGTTTTAGGTGCATTTTTAATTTTATTGCTTAAATCGCATTTTCTGGATGAGCTGAGCACGTTTTCTGAAATGTGCTCCTCCCGTCACTCTGGTTGGGTGCGCATAGTAAAAAGTGCTCTTAGCAGCTAGAGAGTGCCGCGTTGACCACTGCGCATAAAGAAATAACCACCTGCAACGTTTGGTTTAGGTTTTAGGTGCATTTTTAATTTTATTGCTTAAATCGCATTTTCTCGACGAGCTGAGCACGTTTTCTGAAATGTGCTCCTCCCGTCACTCTGGTTTGGTGCGCATAGTAAAAAGTGCTCTTGGCAGCTAGAGAGTGCCGCGTTGACTGCTGCGCATGAAGAAATAACCACCTGCAACGTTTTGTTTAGGTTTTGGGTGCATTTTTAATTTTATTGCTTAAATCGCATTTTCTCGACGAGCTGAGCACGTTTTCTGAAATGTGCTCCTCCCGTCACTCTGGTTGGGTGCGCATAGTAAAAAATGCTCTTGGCAGCTAGAGAGTGCCGCGTTGACCACTGCGCATGAAGAAATAACCACCTGCAACGTTTGGTTTAGGTTTAAGGTGCATTTTTAATTTTATTGCTTAAATCGCATTTTCTCGACGAGCTGAGCACGTTTTCTGAAATGTGCTCCTCCCGTCACTCTGGTTGGGTGTGCATAGTAAAAAGTGCTCTTGGCAGCTAGAGAGTGCCGCGTTGACCACTGCGCATGAAGAAATGAGCATCTGCAACGTTTGGTTTAGGTTTTGGGTGCATTTTTAATTTTATTGCTTAAATCGCATTTTCTCGTCGACCTGAGCACGTTTTCTGAAATGCGCTCCTCCCGTCACTCTGGTTGGGTGTGCATAGCAAAAAGTGCTCTTGGCAGCTAGAGAGTGCCGCGTTGACCACTGCGCATGAAGAAATGACCATCTGCAACGTTTGGTTTAGGTTTTAGGTGCATTTTTAATTTTATTGCTTAAATCGCATTTTCTGGATGAGCTGAGAACGTTTTCTGAAATGTGCTCCTCTCGTCACTCTGGTTGGGTGCGCATAGTAAAAAGTGCTCTTGGCAGCTAGACAGTGCCGCGTTGACCACTGCGCATGAAGAAATAACCACCTGCAACGTTTGGTTTAGGTTTTGGGTGCATTTTTAATTTTATTGCTTAAATCGCATTTTCTCGACGAGCTGAGCACGTTTTCTGAAATGTGCTCCTCTCGTCACTCTGGTTGGGTGCGCATAGTAAAAAGTGCTCTTGGCAGCTAGACAGTGCCGCGTTGACCACTGCGCATGAAGAAATAACCACCTGCAACGTTTGGTTTAGGTTTTAGGTGCATTTTTAATTTTATTGCTTAAATCGCATTTTCTCGACGAGCTGAGCACGTTTTCTGAAATGTGCTCCTCCCGTCACTCTGGTTGGGTGCGCATAGTAAAAAGTGCTCTTGGCAGCTAGAGAGTGCCGCGTTGACCACTGCGCATGAAGAAATAACCCCCTGCAACGTTTGGTTTAGGTTTTGGGTGCATTTTTAATTTTATTGCTTAAATCGCATTTTCTCGACGAGCTGAGCACGTTTTCTGAAATGTGCTCCTCCCGTCACTCTGGTTGGGTGCGCATAGTAAAAAGTGCTCTTGGCAGCTAGAGAGTGCCGCGTTGACCACTGCGCATGAAGAAATGACCATCTGCAACGTTTGGTTTAGGTTTTAGGTGCATTTTTAATTTTATTGCTTAAATCGCATTTTCTGGATGAGCTGAGCACGTTTTCTGAAATGTGCTCCTCCCGTCACTCTGGTTGGGTGCGCATAGTAAAAAGTGCTCTTGGCAGCTAGAGAGTGCCGCGTTGACTGCTGCGCATGAAGAAATAACCACCTGCAACGTTTGGTTTAGGTTTTAGGTGCATTTTTAATTTTATTGCTTAAATCGCATTTTCTCGACGAGCTGAGCACGTTTTCTGAAATGTGCTCCTCCCGTCACTCTGGTTGGGTGTGCATAGTAAAAAGTGCTCTTGGCAGCTAGAGAGTGCCGCGTTGACCACTGCGCATGAAGAAATGACCATCTGCAACGTTTGGTTTAGGTTTAAGGTGCATTTTTAATTTTATTGCTTAAATCGCATTTTCTGGATGAGCTGAGCACGTTTTCTGAAATGTGCTCCTTTCGTCACTCTGGTTGGGTGCGCATAGTAAAAAGTGCTCTTGGCAGCTAGAGAGTGCCGCGTTGACCACTGCGCATGAAGAAATAACCACCTGCAACGTTTGGTTTAGGTTTTGGGTGCATTTTTAATTTTATTGCTTAAATCGCATTTTCTCGACGAGCTGAGCACGTTTTCTGAAATGTGCTCCTCCCGTCACTCTGGTTGGGTGCGCATAGTAAAAAGTGCTCTTGGCAGCTAGAGAGTGCCGCGTTGACTGCTGCGAATGAAGAAATAACCACCTGCAACGTTTGGTTTAGGTTTTAGGTGCATTTTTAATTTTATTGCTTAAATCGCATTTTCTCGTCGACCTGAGCACGTTTTCTGAAATGCGCTCCTCCCGTCACTCTGGTTGGGTGTGCATCGTAAAAAGTGCTCTTGGCAGCTAGAGAGTGCCGCGTTGACTGCTGCGCATGAAGAAATAACCACCTGCAACGTTTGGTTTAGGTTTTGGGTGCATTTTTAATTTTATTGCTTAAATCGCATTTTCTTGACGAGCTGAGCACGTTTTCTGAAATGTGCTCCTCCCGTCAATCTGGTTGGGTGCGCATAGTAAAAAGTGCTCTTGGCAGCTAGAGAGTGCCGCGTTGACTGCTGCGCATGAAGAAATAACCACCTGCAACGTTTGGTTTAGGTTTTGGGTGCATTTTTAATTTTATTGCTTAAATCGCATTTTCTCGACGAGCTGAGCACGTTTTCTGAAATGTGCTCCTCCCGTCACTCTGGTTGGGTGCGCATAGTAAAAAGTGCTCTTGGCAGCTAGAGAGTGCCGCGTTGACTGCTGCGCATGAAGAAATAACCACCTGCAACGTTTGGTTTAGGTTTTAGGTGCATTTTTAATTTTATTGCTTAAATCGCATTTTCTCGACGAGCTGAGCACGTTTTCTGAAATGTGCTCCTCCCGTCACTCTGGTTGGGTGCGCATAGTAAAAAGTGACTTGGCAGCTAGAGAGTGCCGCGTTGACCACTGCGCATGAAGAAATGACCATCTGCAACGTTTGGTTTAGGTTTTGGGTGCATTTTTAATTTTATTGCTTAAATCGCATTTTCTCGAAGAGCTTAGCACGTTTTCTGGAATGAGCTCCTCCCGTCACTCTGGTTGGGTGCGCATAGTAAAAAGTGCTCTTGGCAGCTAGAGAGTGCCGCGTTGACCACTGCGCATGAAGAAATAACCACCTGCAACGTTTGGTTTAGGTTTTAGGTGCATTTTTAATTGTATGGGTTAAATCGCATTTTCTCGACGAGCTGAGCACGTTTTCTGAAATGTGCTCCTCCCGTCACTCTGGTTGGGTGTGCATAGTAAAAAGTGCTCTTGGCAGCTAGAGAGTGCCGCGTTGACCACTGCGCATGAAGAAATGACCATCTGCAACGTTTGGTTTAGGTTTAAGGTGCATTTGTAATTTTATTGCTTAAATCGCATTTTCTGGATGAGCTGAGCACGTTTTCTGAAATGTGCTCCTCTCGTCACTCTGGTTGGGTGCGCATAGTAAAAAGTGCTCTTGGCAGCTAGAGAGTGCCGCGTTGACCACTGCGCATGAAGAAATAACCACCTGCAACGTTTGGTTTAGGTTTTGGGTGCATTTTTAATTTTATTGCTTAAATCGCATTTTCTCGACGAGCTGAGCACGTTTTCTGAAATGTGCTCCTCCCGTCACTCTGGTTGGGTGCGCATAGTAAAAAGTGCTCTTGGCAGCTAGAGAGTGCCGCGTTGACTGCTGCGAATGAAGAAATAACCACCTGCAACGTTTGGTTTAGGTTTTAGGTGCATTTTTAATTTTATTGCTTAAATCGCATTTTCTCGTCGACCTGAGCACGTTTTCTGAAATGCGCTCCTCCCGTCACTCTGGTTGGGTGCGCATAGTAAAAAGTGCTCTTGGCAGCTAGAGAGTGCCGCGTTGACTGCTGCGAATGAAGAAATAACCACCTGCAACGTTTGGTTTAGGTTTTAGGTGCATTTTTAATTTTATTGCTTAAATCGCATTTTCTCCTCGACCTGAGCACGTTTTCTGAAATGCGCTCCTCCCGTCACTCTGGTTGGGTGTGCATCGTAAAAAGTGCTCTTGGCAGCTAGAGAGTGCCGCGTTGATGACTGCGCATGAAGAAATAACCACCTGCAACGTTTGGTTTAGGTTTTGGGTGCATTTTTAATTTTATTGCTTAAATCGCATTTTCTTGACGAGCTGAGCACGTTTTCTGAAATGTGCTCCTCCCGTCAATCTGGTTGGGTGCGCATAGTAAAAAGTGCTCTTGGCAGCTAGAGAGTGCCGCGTTGACTGCTGCGCATGAAGAAATAACCACCTGCAACGTTTGGTTTAGGTTTTGGGTGCATTTTTAATTTTATTGCTTAAATCGCATTTTCTCGACGAGCTGAGCACGTTTTCTGAAATGTGCTCCTCCCGTCACTCTGGTTGGGTGCGCATAGTAAAAAGTGCTCTTGGCAGCTAGAGAGTGCCGCGTTGACTGCTGCGCATGAAGAAATAACCACCTGCAACGTTTGGTTTAGGTTTTAGGTGCATTTTTAATTTTATTGCTTAAATCGCATTTTCTCGACGAGCTGAGCACGTTTTCTGAAATGTGCTCCTCCCGTCACTCTGGTTGGGTGCGCATAGTAAAAAGTGACTTGGCAGCTAGAGAGTGCCGCGTTGACCACTGCGCATGAAGAAATGACCATCTGCAACGTTTGGTTTAGGTTTTGGGTGCATTTTTAATTTTATTGCTTAAATCGCATTTTCTCGAAGAGCTTAGCACGTTTTCTGGAATGAGCTCCTCCCGTCACTCTGGTTGGGTGCGCATAGTAAAAAGTGCTCTTGGCAGCTAGAGAGTGCCGCGTTGACCACTGCGCATGAAGAAATAACCACCTGCAACGTTTGGTTTAGGTTTTAGGTGCATTTTTAATTGTATGGGTTAAATCGCATTTTCTCGACGAGCTGAGCACGTTTTCTGAAATGTGCTCCTCCCGTCACTCTGGTTGGGTGTGCATAGTAAAAAGTGCTCTTGGCAGCTAGAGAGTGCCGCGTTGACCACTGCGCATGAAGAAATGACCATCTGCAACGTTTGGTTTAGGTTTAAGGTGCATTTGTAATTTTATTGCTTAAATCGCATTTTCTGGATGAGCTGAGCACGTTTTCTGAAATGTGCTCCTCTCGTCACTCTGGTTGGGTGCGCATAGTAAAAAGTGCTCTTGGCAGCTAGAGAGTGCCGCGTTGACCACTGCGCATGAAGAAATAACCACCTGCAACGTTTGGTTTAGGTTTTGGGTGCATTTTTAATTTTATTGCTTAAATCGCATTTTCTCGACGAGCTGAGCACGTTTTCTGAAATGTGCTCCTCCCGTCACTCTGGTTGGGTGCGCATAGTAAAAAGTGCTCTTGGCAGCTAGAGAGTGCCGCGTTGACTGTTGCGAATGAAGAAATAACCACCTGCAACGTTTGGTTTAGGTTTTAGGTGCATTTTTAATTTTATTGCTTAAATCGCATTTTCTCGTCGACCTGAGCACGTTTTCTGAAATGCGCTCCTCCCGTCACTCTGGTTGGGTGTGCATCGTAAAAAGTGCTCTTGGCAGCTGGAGAGTGCCGCGTTGATGACTGCGCATGAAGAAATAACCACCTGCAACGTTTGGTTTAGGTTTTGGGTGCATTTTTAATTTTATTGCTTAAATCGCATTTTCTCGACGTGCTGAGCACGTTTTCTGAAATGTGCTCCTCCCGTCACTCTGGTTGGGTGTGCATAGTAAAAAGTGCTCTTGGCAGCTAGAGAGTGCCGCGTTGACCACTGCGCATGAAGAAATGACCATCTGCAACGTTTGGTTTAGGTTTTAGGTGCATTTTTAATTTTATTACTTAAATCGCATTTTCTGGATGAGCTGAGCACGTTTTCTGAAATGTGCTCCTCCCGTCACTCTGGTTGGGTGCGCATAGTAAAAAGTGCTCTTGGCAGCTAGAGAGTGCCGCGTTGACTGCTGCGCATGAAGAAATAACCACCTGCAACGTTTGGTTTAGGTTTTAGGTGCATTTTTAATTTTATTGCTTAAATCGCATTTTCTCGACGAGCTGAGCACGTTTTCTGAAATGTGCTCCTCCCGTCACTCTGGTTGGGTGCGCATAGTAAAAAGTGCTCTTGGCAGCTAGAGAGTGCCGCGTTGACCACTGCGCATGAAGAAATAACCACCTGCAACGTTTGGTTTAGGTTTTGGGTGCATTTTTAATTTTATTGCTTAAATCGCATTTTCTCGACGAGCTGAGCACGTTTTCTGAAATGTGCTCCTCCCGTCACTCTGGTTGGGTGCGCATAGTAAAAAGTGCTCTTGGCAGCTAGAGAGTGCCGCGTTGACCACTGTGCATGAAAAAATAACCACCTGCAACGTTTGGTTTAGGTTTTAGGTTCATTTTAAATTTTATTGCTTAAATCGCATTTTCTCGACGAGCTGAGCACGTTTTCTGAAATGTGCTCCTCCCGTCACTCTGGTTGGGTGCGCATAGTAAAAAGTGCTCTTGGCAGCTAGAGAGTGCCGCGTTGACCACTGTGCATGAAGAAATAACCACCTGCAACGTTTGGTTTAGGTTTTGGGTGCATTTTTAATTTTATTGCTTAAATCGAATTTTCTCGTCGAGCTGAGCACGTTTTCTAAAATGCGCTCCTCCCGTCACTCTGGTTGGGTGTGCATAGTAAAAAGTGCTCTTGGCAGCTAGAGAGTGCCGCGTTGACCACTGCGCATGAAGAAATGACCATCTGCAACGTTTGATTTAGGTTTTGGGTGCATTTTTAATTTTATTGCTTAAATCGCATTTTCTCGACGAGCTGAGCACGTTTTCTGGAACGTGCTCCTCCCGTCACTCTGGTTGGGTGCGCATAGTAAAAAGTGCTCTTGGCAGCTAGAGAGTGCCGCGTTGACCACTGCGCATGAAGAAATAACCACCTGCAACGTTTGGTTTAGGTTTTAGCTGCATTTTAAATTTTATTGCTTAAATCGCATTTTCTCGACGAGCTGAGCACGTTTTCTGAAATGTGCTCCTCCCGTCACTCTGGTTGGGTGCGCATAGAAAAAAGTGCTCTTGGCAGCTAGAGAGTGCCGCGTTGACCACTGCGCATGAAGAAATAACCACCTGCAACGTTTGGTTTAGGTTTTGGGTGCATTTTTAATTTTATTGCTTAAATCGCATTTTCTCGACGAGCTGAGCACGTTTTCTGAAATGTGCTCCTCCCGTCACTCTGGTTGGGTGTGCATAGTAAAAAGTTCTCTTGGCAGCTAGAGAGTGCCGCGTTGACCACTGCGCATGAAGAAATGACCATCTGCAACGTTTGGTTTAGGTTTTGGGTGCATTTTTAATTTTATTGCTTAAATCGCATTTTCTCGACGAGCTGAGCACGTTTTCTGAAATGTGCTCCTCCCGTCACTCTGGGTGGGTGCGCATAGTAAAAAGTGCTCTTGGCAGCTAGAGAGTGCCGCGTTGACCACTGGGCATGAAGAAATAACCACCTGCAACGTTTGGTTTAGGTTTTAGGTGCATTTTTAATTTTATTGCTTAAATCGCATTTTCTCGACGAGCTGAGCACGTTTTCTGAAATGTGCTGTATTGCTTAAATCGCAATTTCTCGACGAGCTGAGCACGTTTTCTGAAATGTGCTCCTCCCGTCACTCTGGTTGGGTGTGCATAGTAAAAAGTGCTCTTGGCAGCTAGAGAGTGCCGCGTTGACCACTGCGCATGAAGAAATGACCATCTGCAACGTTTGGTTTAGGTTTTAGGTGCATTTTTAATTTTATTGCTTAAATCGCATTTTCTCGACGAGCTGAGCACGTTTTCTGAAATGTGCTCCTCCCGTCACTCTGGTTGGGTGCGCATAGTAAAAAGTGCTCTTGGCAGCTAGAGAGTGCCGCGTTGACCACTGCGCATGAAGAAATAACCACCTGCAACGTTTGGTTTAGGTTTTGGGTGCATTTTTAATTTTATTGCTCAAATCGCATGTTCTCGTCGAGCTGAGCACGTTTTCTGAAATGCGCTCCTCCCGTCACTCTTGTTGGGTGTGCATAGTAAAAAGTGCTCTTGGCAGCTAGAGAGTGCCGCGTTGACCAGTGCGCATGAAGAAATGACCATCTCCAACGTTTGGTTTAGGTTTTGGGTGCATTTTTAATTTTATTGCTTAAATCGCATTTTCTCGACGAGCTGAGCACGTTTTCTGAAATGTGCTGTATTGCTTAAATCGCAATTTCTCGACGAGCTGAGCACGTTTTCTGAAATGTGCTCCTCCCGTCACTCTGGTTGGGTGCGCATAGTAAAAAGTGCTCTTGGCAGCTAGAGAGTGCCGCGTTGACTGTTGCGCATGAAGAAATAACCACCTGCAACGTTTGGTTTAGGTTTTAGGTGCATTTTTAATTTTATTGCTTAAATCGCATTTTCTCGACGAGCTGAGCACGTTTTCTGAAATGTGCTCCTCCCGTCACTCTGGTTGGGTGTGCATAGTAAAAAGTGCTCTTGGCAGCTAGAGAGTGCCGCGTTGACCACTGCGCATGAAGAAATGACCATATGCAACGTTTGGTTTAGGTTTTAGGTGCAATTTTAATTTTATTGCTTAAATCGCATTTTCTGGATGAGCTGAGCACGTTTTCTGAAATGTGCTCCTCTCGTCACTCTGGTTGGGTGCGCATAGTAAAAAGTGCTCTTGGCAGCTAGACAGTGCCGCGTTGACCACTGCGCATGAAGAAATAACCACCTGCAACGTTTGGTTTAGGTTTTGGGTGCATTTTTAATTTTATTGCTTAAATTGCATTTTCTCGACGAGCTGAGCACGTTTTCTGAAATGTGCTCCTCCCGTCACTCTGGTTGGGTGCGCATAGTAAAAAGTGCTCTTGGCAGCTAGAGAGTGCCGCGTTGACTGCTGCGCATGAAGAAATAACCACCTGCAACGTTTGGTTTAGGTTTTAGGTGCATTTTTAATTGTATTGCTTAAATCAAATTTTCTCGTCGAGCTGAGCACGTTTTCTGAAATGCGCTCCTCCCGTCACTCTGGTTGGGTGTGCATCGTAAAAAGTGCTCTTGGCAGCTAGAGAGTGCCGCGTTGATGACTGCGCATGAAGAAATAACCACCTGCAACGTTTGGTTTAGGTTTTGGGTGCATTTTTAATTGTATTGCTTAAATCGCATTTTCTCGTCGAGCTGAGCACGTTTTCTGAAATGCGCTCCTCCCGTGACTCTGGTTGGGTGCGCATAGTAAAAAGTGCTCTTGGCAGCTAGAGAGTGCCGCGTTGACCACTGCGCATGAAGAAATAACCACCTGCAACGTTTGGTTTAGGTTTTGGGTGCATTTTTAATTTTATTGCTTAAATCGCATTTTCTCGACGAGCTGAGCACGTTTTCTGAAATGTGCTCCTCCCGTCACTCTGGTTGGGTGCGAATAGTAAAAAATGCTCTTGGCAGCTAGAGAGTGCCGCGTTGACCACTGCGCATGAAGAAATAACCACCTGCAACGTTTGGTTTAGGTTTTGGGTGCATTTTTAATTTTATTGCTTAAATCGCATTTTCTCGACGAGCTGAGCACGTTTTCTGGAATGTGCTCCTCCCGTCACTCTGGTTGGGTGTGCATAGTAAAAAGTGCTCTTGGCAGCTAGAGAGTGCCGCGTTGACCACTGCGCATGAAGAAATGACCATCTGCAACGTTTGGTTTAGGTTTTGGGTGCATTTTTAATTTTATTGCTTAAATCGCATTTTATCGACGAGCTGAGCACGTTTTCTGAAATGTGCTCCTCCCGTCACTCTGGTTGGGTGCGCATAGTAAAAAGTGCTCTTGGCAGCTAGAGAGTGCCGCGTTGACCACTGCGCATGAAGAAATGACCATCTGCAACGTTTGGTTTAGGTTTTAGGTGCATTTTTAATTTTATTGCTTAAATCGCATTTTCTGGATGAGCTGAGCACGTTTTCTGAAATGTGCTCCTCTCGTCACTCTGGTTGGGTGCGCATAGTAAAAAGTGCTCTTGGCGGCTAGACAGTGCCACGTTGACCACTGCGCATGAAGAAATAACCACCTGCAACGTTTGGTTTAGGTTTTGGGTGCATTTTTAATTTTATTGCTTAAATCGCATTTTCTCGTCGAGCTGAGCACGTTTTCTAAAATGCACTCCTCCCGTCACTCTGGTTGGATGTGCATAGTAAAAAGTGCTCTTGGCAGCTAGAGAGTGCCGCGTTGACCACTGCGCATGAAGAAATGACCATCTGCAACGTTTGGTTTAGGTTTTGGGTGCATTTTTAATTTTATTGCTTAAATCGCATTTTCTCGACGAGCTGAGCACGTTTTCTGAAATGTGCTCCTCCCGTCACTCTGGGTGGGTGCGCATAGTAAAAAGTGCTCTTGGCAGCTAGAGAGTGCCGCGTTGACCACTGGGCATGAAGAAATAACCACCTGCAACGTTTGGTTTAGGTTTTAGGTGCATTTTTAATTGTATTGCTTAAATCGCATTTTCTCGACGAGCTGAGCACGTTTTCTGAAATGTGCTCCTCCCGTCACTCTGGTTGGGTGCGCATAGTAAAGAGTGCTCTTGGCAGCTAGAGAGTGCCGCGTTGACCACTGCGCATGAAGAAATAACCACCTGCAACGTTTGGTTTAGGTTTTAGGTGCATTTTTAATTTTATTGCTTAAATCGCATTTTCTCGACGAGCTGAGCACGTTTTCTGAAATGTGCTCCTCCCGTCACTCTGGTTGGGTGCGCATAGTAAAAAGTGCTCTTGGCAGCTAGAGAGTGCCGCGTTGACCACTGCGCATGAAGAAATAATCACCTGCAACGTTTGGTTTAGGTTTTAGGTGCATTTTTAATTTTATTGCTTAAATCGCATTTTCTCGACGAGCTGAGCACGTTTTCTGAAATGTGCTCCTCCCGTCACTCTGGTTGGGTGCGCATAGTAAAAAATGCTATTGGCAGCTAGAGAGTGCCGCGTTGACCACTGCGCATGAAGAAATAACCATCTGCAACGTTTGGTTTAGGTTTAAGGTGCATTTTTAATTGTATTGCTTAAATCGCATTTTCTCGACGAGCTGAGCACGTTTTCTGAAATGTGCTCCTCCCGTCACTTTGGTTGGGTGTGCATAGTAAAAAGTGCTCTTGGCAGCTAGAGAGTGCCGCGTTGACCACTGCACATGAAGAAATGACCATCTGCAACGTTTGGTTTAGGTTTTGGGTGCATTTTTAATTTTATTGCTTAAATCGCATTTTCTCGACGAGCTGAGCACGTTTTCTGAAATGTGCTCCTCCCGTCACTCTGGTTGGGTGTGCATAGTAAAAAGTGCTCTTAGCAGCTAGAGAGTGCCGCGTTGACCACTGCGCATGAAGAAATGACCATCTGCAACGTTTGGTTTAGGTTTTAGGAGCATTTTTAATTTTATTGCTTAAATCGCATTTTCTGGATGAGCTGAGCACGTTTTCTGAAATGTGCTCCTCTCGTCACTCTGGTTGGGTGCGCATAGTAAAAAGTGCTCTTGGCAGCTAGACAGTGCCGCGTTGACCACTGCGCATGAAGAAATAACCACCTGCAACGTTTGGTTTAGGTTTTGGGTGCATTTTTAATTTTATTGCTTAAATCGCATTTTCTCGACGAGCTGAGCACGTTTTCTTAAATGTGCTCCTCCCGTCACTCTGGTTGGGTGCGCATAGTAAAAAGTGCTCTTGGCAGCTAGAGAGTGCCGCGTTGACTGCTGCGCATGAAGAAATAACCACCTGCAACGTTTGGTTTAGGTTTTAGGTGCATTTTTAATTGCATTGCTTAAATCAAATTTTCTCGTCGAGCTGAGCACGTTTTCTGAAATGCGCTCCTCCCGTCACTCTGGTTGGGTGTGCATCGTAAAAAGTGCTCTTGGCAGCTAGAGAGTGCCGCGTTGATGACTGCGCATGAAGAAATAACCACCTGCAACGTTTGGTTTAGGTTTTGGGTGCATTTTTAATTTTATTGCTTAAATCGCATTTTCTCGTCGAGCTGAGCACGTTTTCTGAAATGCGCTCCTCCCGTCACTCTGGTTGGGTGCGCATAGTAAAAAGTGCTCTTGGCAGCTAGAGAGTGCCGCGTTGACCACTGCGCATGAAGAAATAACCACCTGCAACGTTTGGTTTAGGTTTTAGGTGCATTTTTAATTTTATTGCTTAAATCGCATTTTCTCGACGAGCTGAGCACGTTTTCTGAAATGTGCTCCTCCCGTCACTCTGGTTGGGTGCGCATAGTAAAAAGTGCTCTTGGCAGCTAGAGAGTGCCGCGTTGACCACTGCGCATGAAGAAATGACCATCTGCAACGTTTGGTATAGGTTTTGGGTGCATTTTTAATTTTATTGCTTAAATCGCATTTTCTCGACGAGCTGAGCACGTTTTCTGGAATGTGCTCCTCCCGTCACTCTGGTTGGGTGCGCATAGTAAAAAGTGCTCTTGGCAGCTAGAGAGTGCCGCGTTGACCACTGCGCATGAAGAAATAACCACCTGCAACGTTTGGTTTAGGTTTTAGGTGCATTTTTAATTGTATTGCTTAAATCGCATTTTCTCGACGAGCTGAGCACGTTTTCTGAAATGTGCTCCTCCCGTCACTCTGGTTGGGTGCGCATAGTAAAAAGTGCTCTTGGCAGCCAGAGAGTGCCGCGTTGACCACTGCGCATGAAGAAATAACCACCTGCAACGTTTGGTTTAGGTTTTAGGTGCATTTTTAATTTTATTGCTTAAATCGCATTTTCTCGACGAGCTGAGCACGTTTTCTGAAATGTGCTCCTCCCGTCACTCTGGTTGGGTGCGCATAGTAAAAAGTGCTCTTGGCAGCTAGAGAGTGCCGCGTTGACCACTGCGCATGAAGAAATAACCCCCTGCAACGTTTGGTTTAGGTTTAGGGTGCATTTTTAATTTTATTGCTTAAATCGCATTTTCTCGACGAGCTGAGCACGTTTTCTGAAATGTGCTCCTCCCGTCACTCTGGTTGGGTGCGCATAGTAAAAAGTGCTCTTGGCAGCTAGAGAGTGCCGCGTTGACCACTGCGCATGAAGAAATGACCATCTGCAACGTTTGGTTTAGGTTTTAGGTGCATTTTTAATTTTATTGCTTAAATCGCATTTTCTGGATGAGCTGAGCACGTTTTCTGAAATGTGCTCCTCCCGTCACTCTGGTTGGGTGCGCATAGTAAAAAGTGCTCTTGGCAGCTAGAGAGTGCCGCGTTGACTGCTGCGCATGAAGAAATAACCACCTGCAACGTTTGGTTTAGGTTTTAGGTGCATTTTTAATTTTATTGCTTAAATCGCATTTTCTCGACGAGCTGAGCACGTTTTCTGAAATGTGCTCCTCCCGTCACTCTGGTTGGGTGCGCATAGTAAAAAGTGCTCTTGGCAGCTAGAGAGTGCCGCGTTGACTGCTGCGCATGAAGAAATAACCACCTGCAACGTTTGGTTTAGGTTTTATGTGCATTTTTAATTTTATTGCTTAAATCGCATTTTCTGGATGAGCTGAGCACGTTTTCTGAAATGTGCTCCTCTCGTCACTCTGGTTGGGTGCGCATAGTAAAAAGTGCTCTTGGCAGCTAGAGAGTGCCGCGTTGACCACTGCGCATAAAGAAATAACCACCTGCAACGTTTGGTTTAGGTTTTAGGTGCATTTTTAATTTTATTGCTTAAATCGCATTTTCTCGACGAGCTGAGCACGTTTTCTGAAATGTGCTCCTCCCGTCACTCTGGTTGGGTGCGCATAGTAAAAAGTGCTCTTAGCAGCTAGAGAGTGCCGCGTTGACCACTGCGCATGAAGAAATGACCATCTGCAACGTTTGGTTTAGGTTTTAGGAGCATTTTTAATTTTATTGCTTAAATCGCATTTTCTGGATGAGCTGAGCACGTTTTCTGAAATGTGCTCCTCTCGTCACTCTGGTTGGGTGCGCATAGTAAAAAGTGCTCTTGGCAGCTAGACAGTGCCGCGTTGACCACTGCGCATGAAGAAATAACCACCTGCAACGTTTGGTTTAGGTTTTGGGTGCATTTTTAATTTTATTGCTTAAATCGCATTTTCTCGACGAGCTGAGCACGTTTTCTTAAATGTGCTCCTCCCGTCACTCTGGTTGGGTGCGCATAGTAAAAAGTGCTCTTGGCAGCTAGAGAGTGCCGCGTTGACTGCTGCGCATGAAGAAATAACCACCTGCAACGTTTGGTTTAGGTTTTAGGTGCATTTTTAATTGCATTGCTTAAATCAAATTTTCTCGTCGAGCTGAGCACGTTTTCTGAAATGCGCTCCTCCCGTCACTCTGGTTGGGTGTGCATCGTAAAAAGTGCTCTTGGCAGCTAGAGAGTGCCGCGTTGATGACTGCGCATGAAGAAATAACCACCTGCAACGTTTGGTTTAGGTTTTGGGTGCATTTTTAATTTTATTGCTTAAATCGCATTTTCTCGTCGAGCTGAGCACGTTTTCTGAAATGCGCTCCTCCCGTCACTCTGGTTGGGTGCGCATAGTAAAAAGTGCTCTTGGCAGCTAGAGAGTGCCGCGTTGACCACTGCGCATGAAGAAATAACCACCTGCAACGTTTGGTTTAGGTTTTAGGTGCATTTTTAATTTTATTGCTTAAATCGCATTTTCTCGACGAGCTGAGCACGTTTTCTGAAATGTGCTCCTCCCGTCACTCTGGTTGGGTGCGCATAGTAAAAAGTGCTCTTGGCAGCTAGAGAGTGCCGCGTTGACCACTGCGCATGAAGAAATGACCATCTGCAACGTTTGGTATAGGTTTTGGGTGCATTTTTAATTTTATTGCTTAAATCGCATTTTCTCGACGAGCTGAGCACGTTTTCTGGAATGTGCTCCTCCCGTCACTCTGGTTGGGTGCGCATAGTAAAAAGTGCTCTTGGCAGCTAGAGAGTGCCGCGTTGACCACTGCGCATGAAGAAATAACCACCTGCAACGTTTGGTTTAGGTTTTAGGTGCATTTTTAATTGTATTGCTTAAATCGCATTTTCTCGACGAGCTGAGCACGTTTTCTGAAATGTGCTCCTCCCGTCACTCTGGTTGGGTGCGCATAGTAAAAAGTGCTCTTGGCAGCCAGAGAGTGCCGCGTTGACCACTGCGCATGAAGAAATAACCACCTGCAACGTTTGGTTTAGGTTTTAGGTGCATTTTTAATTTTATTGCTTAAATCGCATTTTCTCGACGAGCTGAGCACGTTTTCTGAAATGTGCTCCTCCCGTCACTCTGGTTGGGTGCGCATAGTAAAAAGTGCTCTTGGCAGCTAGAGAGTGCCGCGTTGACCACTGCGCATGAAGAAATAACCCCCTGCAACGTTTGGTTTAGGTTTAGGGTGCATTTTTAATTTTATTGCTTAAATCGCATTTTCTCGACGAGCTGAGCACGTTTTCTGAAATGTGCTCCTCCCGTCACTCTGGTTGGGTGCGCATAGTAAAAAGTGCTCTTGGCAGCTAGAGAGTGCCGCGTTGACCACTGCGCATGAAGAAATGACCATCTGCAACGTTTGGTTTAGGTTTTAGGTGCATTTTTAATTTTATTGCTTAAATCGCATTTTCTGGATGAGCTGAGCACGTTTTCTGAAATGTGCTCCTCCCGTCACTCTGGTTGGGTGCGCATAGTAAAAAGTGCTCTTGGCAGCTAGAGAGTGCCGCGTTGACTGCTGCGCATGAAGAAATAACCACCTGCAACGTTTGGTTTAGGTTTTAGGTGCATTTTTAATTTTATTGCTTAAATCGCATTTTCTCGACGAGCTGAGCACGTTTTCTGAAATGTGCTCCTCCCGTCACTCTGGTTGGGTGCGCATAGTAAAAAGTGCTCTTGGCAGCTAGAGAGTGCCGCGTTGACTGCTGCGCATGAAGAAATAACCACCTGCAACGTTTGGTTTAGGTTTTATGTGCATTTTTAATTTTATTGCTTAAATCGCATTTTCTGGATGAGCTGAGCACGTTTTCTGAAATGTGCTCCTCTCGTCACTCTGGTTGGGTGCGCATAGTAAAAAGTGCTCTTGGCAGCTAGAGAGTGCCGCGTTGACCACTGCGCATAAAGAAATAACCACCTGCAACGTTTGGTTTAGGTTTTAGGTGCATTTTTAATTTTATTGCTTAAATCGCATTTTCTCGACGAGCTGAGCACGTTTTCTGAAATGTGCTCCTCCCGTCACTCTGGTTGGGTGCGCATAGTAAAAAGTGCTCTTGGCAGCTAGAGAGTGCCGCGTTGACTGCTGCGCATGAAGAAATAACCACCTGCAACGTTTTGTTTAGGTTTTGGGTGCATTTTTAATTTTATTGCTTAAATCGCATTTTCTCGACGAGCTGAGCACGTTTTCTGAAATGTGCTCCTCCCGTCACTCTGGTTGGGTGTGCATAGTAAAAAGTGCTCTTGGCAGCTCGAGAGTGCCGCGTTGACCACTGCGCATGAAGAAATGACCATCTGCAACCTTTGGTTTAGGTTTTGGGTGCATTTTTAATTTTATTGCTTAAATCGCATTTTCTCGACGAGCTGAGCACGTTTTCTGAAATGTGCTCCTCCCGTCACTCTGGTTGGGTGTGCATAGTAAAAAGTGCTCTTGGCAGCTAGAGAGTGCCGCGTTGACCACTGCGCATAAAGAAATAACCACCTGCAACGTTTGGTTTAGGTTTTAGGTGCATTTTTAATTTTATTGCTTAAATCGCATTTTCTCGACGAGCTGAGCACGTTTTCTGAAATGTGCTCCTCCCGTCACTCTGGTTGGGTGCGCATAGTAAAAAGTGCTCTTGGCAGCTAGAGAGTGCCGCGTTGACTGCTGCGCATGAAGAAATAACCACCTGCAACGTTTTGTTTAGGTTTTGGGTGCATTTTTAATTTTATTGCTTAAATCGCATTTTCTCGACGAGCTGAGCACGTTTTCTGAAATGTGCTCCTCCCGTCACTCTGGTTGGGTGTGCATAGTAAAAAGTGCTCTTGGCAGCTCGAGAGTGCCGCGTTGACCACTGCGCATGAAGAAATGACCATCTGCAACCTTTCGTTTAGGTTTTGGGTGCATTTTTAATTTTATTGCTTAAATCGCATTTTCTCGACGAGCTGAGCACGTTTTCTGAAATGTGCTCCTCCCGTCACTCTGGTTGGGTGCGCATAGTAAAAAGTGCTCTTGACAGCTAGAGAGTGCCGCGTTGACCACTGCGCATGAAGAAATGACCATCTGCAACGTTTGGTTTAGGTTTTAGGTGCATTTTTAATTTTATTGCTTAAATCGCATTTTCTGGATGAGCTGAGCACGTTTTCTGAAATGTGCTCCTCTCGTCACTCTGGTTGGGTGCGCATAGTAAAAAGTGCTCTTGGCAGCTAGAGAGTGCCGCGTTGACCACTGCGCATGAAGAAATAACCACCTGCAACGTTTGGTTTAGGTTTTGGGTGCATTTTTAATTTTATTGCTTAAATCGCATTTTCTCGACGAGCTGAGCACGTTTTCTGAAATGTGCTCCTCCCGTCACTCTGGTTGGGTGCGCATAGTAAAAAGTGCTCTTGGCAGCTAGAGAGTGCCGCGTTGACTGCTGCGCATGAAGAAATAACCACCTGCAACGTTTGGTTTAGGTTTTAGGTGCATTTTTAATTTTATTGCTTAAATCGCATTTTCTCGACGAGCTGAGCACGTTTTCTGAAATGTGCTCCTCCCGTCACTCTGGTTGGGTGCGCATAGTAAAAAGTGACTTGGCAGCTGGAGAGTGCCGCGTTGACCACTGCGCATGAAGAAATGACCATCTGCAACGTTTGGTTTAGGTTTTGGGTGCATTTTTAATTTTATTGCTTAAATCGCATTTTCTCGAAGAGCTTAGCACGTTTTCTGGAATGAGCTCCTCCCGTCACTCTGGTTGGGTGCGCATAGTAAAAAGTGCTCTTGGCAGCTAGAGAGTGTCGCGTTGACCACTGCGCATGAAGAAATAACCACCTGCAACGTTTGGTTTAGGTTTTAGGTGCATTTTTAATTGTATTGGTTAAATCGCATTTTCTCGACGAGCTGAGCACGTTTTCTGAAATGTGCTCCTCCCGTCACTCTGGTTGGGTGTGCATAGTAAAAAGTGCTCTTGGCAGCTAGAGAGTGCCGCGTTGACCACTGCGCATGAAGAAATGACCATCTGCAACGTTTGGTTTAGGTTTTGGGTGCATTTTTAATTTTATTGCTTAAATCGCATTTTCTGGATGAGCTGAGCACGTTTTCTGAAATGTGCTCCTCTCGTCACTCTGGTTGGGTGCGCATAGTAAAAAGTGCTCTTGGCAGCTAGAGAGTGCCGCGTTGACCACTGCGCATGAAGAAATAACCACCTGCAACGTTTGGTTTAGGTTTTGGGTGCATTTTTAATTTTATTGCTTAAATCGCATTTTCTCGACGAGCTGAGCACGTTTTCTGAAATGTGCTCCTCCCGTCACTCTGGTTGGGTGCGCATAGTAAAAAGTGCTCTTGGCAGCTAGAGAGTGCCGCGTTGACTGCTGCGAATGAAGAAATAACCACCTGCAACGTTTGGTTTAGGTTTCAGGTGCATTTTTAATTTTATTGCTTAAATCGCATTTTCTCGTCGACCTGAGCACGTTTTCTGAAATGCGCTCCTCCCGTCACTCTGGTTGGGTGTGCATCGTAAAAAGTGCTCTTGGCAGCTAGAGAGTGCCGCGTTGATGACTGCGCATGAAGAAATAACCACCTGCAACGTTTGGTTTAGGTTTTGGGTGCATTTTTAATTTTATTGCTTAAATCGCATTTTCTCGAAGAGCTGAGCACGTTTTCTGAAATGTGCTCCTCCCCTCACTCTGGTTGGGTGCGCATAGTAAAAAGTGCTTTTGGCAGCTAGAGAGTGCCGCGTTGACCACTGCGCATGAAGAAATAACCACCTGCAACGTTTGGTTTAGGTTTTGGGTGCATTTTTAATTTTATTATTTAAATCGCATTTTCTCAACGAGCTCAGCACGTTTTCTGAAATGTGCTCCTCCCGTCACTCTGGTTGGGTGTGCATAGTAAAAAGTGTTCTTGGCAGCTAGAGAGTGCCGCGTTGACCACTGCGCATGAAGAAATGACCATCTGCAACGTTTGGTTTAGGTTGTAGGTGCATTTTTAATTTTATTGCTTAAATCGCATTTTCTCTTCGAGCTGAGCACGTTTTCTGAAATGCGCTCCTCCCGTCACTCTTGTTGGGTGTGCATAGTAAAAAGTGCTCTTGGCAGCTAGAGAGTGCCGCGTTGACCACTGCGCATGAAGAAATGACCATCTGCAACGTTTGGTTTAGGTTTTGGGTGCCTTTTTAATTTTATTGCTTAAATCGCATTTTCTCGACGAGCTGAGCACGTTTTCTGAAATGTGCTCCTCCCGTCACTCTGGTTGGGTGCGCATAGTAAAAAGTGCTCTTGGCAGCTAAAGAGTGCCGCGTTGACTGCTGCGCATGAAGAAATAACCACCTGCAACGTTTGATTTAGGTTTTGGGTGCATTTTTAATTTTATTATTTAAATCGCATTTTCTCAACGAGCTCAGCACGTTTTCTGAAATGTGCTCCTCCCGTCACTCTGGTTGGGTGTGCATAGTAAAAAGTGTTCTTGGCAGCTAGAGAGTGCCGCGTTGACCACTGCGCATGAAGAAATGACCATCTGCAACGTTTGGTTTAGGTTTTAGGTGCATTTTTAATTTTATTGCTTAAATCGCATTTTCTCGACGAGCTGAGCACGTTTTCTGAAATGTGCTCCTCCCATCACTCTGGTTGGGTGCACATAGTAAAAAGTGCTCTTGGCAGCTAGAGAGTGCCGCGTTGACCACTGCGCATGAAGAAATAACTACCTGCAACGTTTGGTTTAGGTTTTAGGTGCATTTTTAATTTTATTGCTTAAATCGCATTTTCTCGACGAGCTGAGCACGTTTTCTGAAATGTGCTCCTCCCGTCACTCTGGTTGGGTGTGCATAGTAAAAAGTGCTCTTGGCAGCTAGAGCGTGCCGCGTTGACCACTGCGCATGAAGAAATGACCATCTGCAACGTTTGGTTTAGGTTTTAGGTGCATTTTTAATTTTATTGCTTAAATCGCATTTTCTCGACGAGCTGAGCACGTTTTCTGAAATGTGCTCCTCCCGTCACTCTGGTTGGGTGCGCATAGTAAAAAGTGCTCTTGGCAGCTAGAGAGTGCCGCGTTGACCACTGCGCATGAAGAAAAAACCACCTGCAACGTTTGGTTTAGGTTTTGGGTGCATTTTTAATTTTATTGCTTAAATCGCATTTTCTCGACGAGCTGAGCACGTTTTATGAAATGTGCTCCTCCCCTCACTCTGGTTGGGTGCGCATAGTAAAAAGTGCTCTTGGCAGCTAGAGAGTGCCGCGTTGACCACTGCGCATGAAGAAATAACCACCTGCAACGTTTGGTTTAGGTTTTGGGTGCATTTTTAATTTTATTGCTTAAATCGCATTTTCTCTTCGAGCTGAGCACGTTTTCTGAAATGCGCTCCTCCCGTCACTCTTGTTGGGTGTGCATAGTAAAAAGTGCTCTTGGCAGCTAGAGAGTGCCGCGTTGACCACTGCGCATGAAGAAATGACCATCTGCAACGTTTGGTTTAGGTTTTGGGTGCCTTTTTAATTTTATTGCTTAAATCGCATTTTCTCGACGAGCTGAGCACGTTTTCTGAAATGTGCTCCTCCCGTCACTCTGGTTGGGTGCGCATAGTAAAAAGTGCTCTTGGCAGCTAAAGAGTGCCGCGTTGACTGCTGCGCATGAAGAAATAACCACCTGCAACGTTTGGTTTAGGTTTTGGGTGCATTTTTAATTTTATTATTTAAATCGCATTTTCTCAACGAGCTCAGCACGTTTTCTGAAATGTGCTCCTCCCGTCACTCTGGTTGGGTGTGCATAGTAAAAAGTCTTCTTGGCAGCTAGAGAGTGCCGCGTTGACCACTGCGCATGAAGAAATGACCATCTGCAACGTTTGGTTTAGGTTTTAGGTGCATTTTTAATTTTATTGCTTAAATCGCATTTTCTCGACGAGCTGAGCACGTTTTCTGAAATGTGCTCCTCCCATCACTCTGGTTGGGTGCGCATAGTAAAAAGTGCTCTTGGCAGCTAGAGAGTCCCGCGTTGACCACTGCGCATGAAGAAATAACTACCTGAAACGTTTGGTTTAGGTTTTAGGTGCATTTTTAATTTTATTGCTTAAATCGCATTTTCTCGACGAGCTGAGCACGTTTTCTGAAATGTGCTCCTCCCGTCACTCTGGTTGGGTGCGCATAGTAAAAAGTGCTCTTGGCAGCTAGAGAGTGCCGCGTTGACTGCTGCGCATGAAGAAATAACCACCTGCAACGTTTGGTTTAGGTTTTGGGTGCATTTTTAATTTTATTGCTTAAATCGCATTTTCTCGACGAGCTGAGCACGTTTTCTGAAATGTGCTCCTCCCGTCACTCTGGTTGGGTGTGCATAGTAAAAAGTGCTCTTGGCAGCTAGAGAGTGCCGCGTTGACCACTGCGCATGAAGAAATAACCACCTGCAACGTTTGGTTTAGGTTTTGGGTGCATTTTTAATTTTATTGCTTAAATCGCATTTTCTCGACGAGCTGAGCACGTTTTCTGAAATGTGCTCCTCCCGTCACTCTGGTTGGGTGCACATAGTAAAAAGTGCTCTTGGCAGCTAGAGAGTGCCGCGTTGACTGCTGCGCATGAAGAAATAACTACCTGCAACGTTTGGTTTAGGTTTTAGGTGCATTTTTAATTTTATTGCTTAAATCGCATTTTCTCGACGAGCTGAGCACGTTTTCTGAAATGTGCTCCTCCCGTCACTCTGGTTGGGTGTGCATAGTAAAAAGTGCTCTTGGCAGCTAGAGCGTGCCGCGTTGACCACTGCGCATGAAGAAATGACCATCTGCAACGTTTGGTTTAGGTTTTAGGTGCATTTTTAATTTTATTGCTTAAATCGCATTTTCTCGACGAGCTGAGCACGTTTTCTGAAATGTGCTCCTCCCGTCACTCTGGTTGGGTGCGCATAGTAAAAAGTGCTCTTGGCAGCTAGAGAGTGCCGCGTTGACCACTGCGCATGAAGAAAAAACCACCTGCAACGTTTGGTTTAGGTTTTGGGTGCATTTTTAATTTTATTGCTTAAATCGCATTTTCTCGACGAGCTGAGCACGTTTTATGAAATGTGCTCCTCCCCTCACTCTGGTTGGGTGCGCATAGTAAAAAGTGCTCTTGGCAGCTAGAGAGTGCCGCGTTGACCACTGCGCATGAAGAAATAACCACCTGCAACGTTTGGTTTAGGTTTTGGGTGCATTTTTAATTTTATTGCTTAAATCGCATTTTCTCTTCGAGCTGAGCACGTTTTCTGAAATGCGCTCCTCCCGTCACTCTTGTTGGGTGTGCATAGTAAAAAGTGCTCTTGGCAGCTAGAGAGTGCCGCGTTGACCACTGCGCATGAAGAAATGACCATCTGCAACGTTTGGTTTAGGTTTTGGGTGCCTTTTTAATTTTATTGCTTAAATCGCATTTTCTCGACGAGCTGAGCACGTTTTCTGAAATGTGCTCCTCCCGTCACTCTGGTTGGGTGCGCATAGTAAAAAGTGCTCTTGGCAGCTAAAGAGTGCCGCGTTGACTGCTGCGCATGAAGAAATAACCACCTGCAACGTTTGGTTTAGGTTTTGGGTGCATTTTTAATTTTATTATTTAAATCGCATTTTCTCAACGAGCTCAGCACGTTTTCTGAAATGTGCTCCTCCCGTCACTCTGGTTGGGTGTGCATAGTAAAAAGTCTTCTTGGCAGCTAGAGAGTGCCGCGTTGACCACTGCGCATGAAGAAATGACCATCTGCAACGTTTGGTTTAGGTTTTAGGTGCATTTTTAATTTTATTGCTTAAATCGCATTTTCTCGACGAGCTGAGCACGTTTTCTGAAATGTGCTCCTCCCATCACTCTGGTTGGGTGCGCATAGTAAAAAGTGCTCTTGGCAGCTAGAGAGTCCCGCGTTGACCACTGCGCATGAAGAAATAACTACCTGAAACGTTTGGTTTAGGTTTTAGGTGCATTTTTAATTTTATTGCTTAAATCGCATTTTCTCGACGAGCTGAGCACGTTTTCTGAAATGTGCTCCTCCCGTCACTCTGGTTGGGTGCGCATAGTAAAAAGTGCTCTTGGCAGCTAGAGAGTGCCGCGTTGACTGCTGCGCATGAAGAAATAACCACCTGCAACGTTTGGTTTAGGTTTTGGGTGCATTTTTAATTTTATTGCTTAAATCGCATTTTCTCGACGAGCTGAGCACGTTTTCTGAAATGTGCTCCTCCCGTCACTCTGGTTGGGTGTGCATAGTAAAAAGTGCTCTTGGCAGCTAGAGAGTGCCGCGTTGACCACTGCGCATGAAGAAATGACCATCTGCAACGTTTGGTTGAGGTTTTAGGTGCATTTTTAATTTTATTGCTTAAATCGCATTTTCTCGACGAGCTGAGCACGTTTTCTGAAATGTGCTCCTCCCGTCACTCTGGTTGGGTGCGCATAGTAAAAAGTGCTCTTGGCAGCTAGAGAGTGCCGCGTTGACCACTGCGCATGAAGAAATAACCACCTGCAACGTTTGGTTTAGGTTTTGGGTGCATTTTTAATTTTATTGCTCAAATCGCATGTTCTCGTCGAGCTGAGCACGTTTTCTGAAATGCGCTCCTCCCGTCACTCTTGTTGGGTGTGCATAGTAAAACGTGCTCTTGGCAGCTAGAGAGTGCCGCGTTGACCAGTGCGCATGAAGAAATGACCATCTCCAACGTTTGGTTTAGGTTTTGGGTGCATTTTTAATTTTATTGCTTAAATCGCATTTTCTCGACGAACTGAGCACGTTTTCTGAAATGTGCTCCTCCCGTCACTCTAGTTGGGTGCGCATAGTAAAAAGTGCTCTTGGCAGCTAGAGAGTGCCGCGTTGACCACTGCGCTTGAAGAAATAACCACCTGCAACGTTTGGTTTAGGTTTTGGGTGCATTTTTAATTTTATTGCTTAGATCGCATTTTCTCGACGAGCTGAGCACGTTTTCTGAAATGTGCTCCTCCAGTCACTCTGGTTGGGTGTGCATAGTAAAAAGTGCTCTTGGCAGCTAGAGAGTGCCGCGTTGACCACTGCGCATGAAGAAATGACCATCTCCAACGATTGGTTTAGGTTTTGGGTGCAGTTTTAATTTTATTGCTTAAATCGCATTTTCTCGACGAGCTGAGCACGTTTTCTGGAATGTGCTCCTCCCTTCACTCTGGTTGGGTGTGCATAGTAAAAAGTGCTCTTGGCAGCTAGACAGTGCCGCGTTGACCACTGCGCATGAAGAAATGACCATCTCCAACGATTGGTTTAGGTTTTGGGTGCAGTTTTAATTTTATTGCTTAAATCGCATTTTCTCGACGAGCTGAGCACGTTTTCTGGAATGTGCTCCTCCCTTCACTCTGGTTGGGTGTGCATAGTAAAAAGTGCTCTTGGCAGCTAGAGAGTGCCGCGTTGACCACTGCGCATAAAGAAATAACCACCTGCAACGTTTGGTTTAGGTTTTAGGTGCATTTTTAATTTTATTGCTTAAATCGCATTTTCTCGACGAGCTGAGCACGTTTTCTGAAATGTGCTCCTCCCGTCACTCTGGTTGGGTGCGCATAGTAAAAAGTGCTCTTGGCAGCTAGAGAGTGCCGCGTTGACTGCTGCGCATGAAGAAATAACCACCTGCAACGTTTTGTTTAGGTTTTGGGTGCATTTTTAATTTTATTGCTTAAATCGCATTTTCTCGACGAGCTGAGCACGTTTTCTGAAATGTGCTCCTCCCGTCACTCTGGTTGGGTGCGCATAGTAAAAAGTGCTCTTGGCAGCTAGAGAGTGCCGCGTTGACCACTGCGCATGAAGAAATAACCACCTGCAACGTTTGGTTTAGGTTTTAGGTGCATTTTTAATTTTATTGCTTAAATCGCATTTTCTCGACGAGCTGAGCACGTTTTCTGAAATGTGCTCCTCCCGTCACTCTGGTTGGGTGTGCATAGTAAAAAGTGCTCTTGGCAGCTAGAGAGTGCCGCGTTGACCACTGCGCATGAAGAAATGACCATCTGCAACGTTTGGTTTAGGTTTTAGGAGCATTTTTAATTTTATTGCTTAAATCGCATTTTCTGGATGAGCTGAGCACGTTTTCTGAAATGTGCTCCTCTCGTCACTCTGGTTGGGTGCGCATAGTAAAAAGTGCTCTTGGCAGCTAGACAGTGCCGCGTTGACCACTGCGCATGAAGAAATAACCACCTGCAACGTTTGGTTTAGGTTTTGGGTGCATTTTTAATTTTATTGCTTAAATCGCATTTTCTCGACGAGCTGAGCACGTTTTCTTAAATGTGCTCCTCCCGTCACTCTGGTTGGGTGCGCATAGTAAAAAGTGCTCTTGGCAGCTAGAGAGTGCCGCGTTGACTGCTGCGCATGAAGAAATAACCACCTGCAACGTTTGGTTTAGGTTTTAGGTGCATTTTTAATTGTATTGCTTAAATCAAATTTTCTCGTCGAGCTGAGCACGTTTTCTGAAATGCGCTCCTCCCGTCACTCTGGTTGGGTGTGCATCGTAAAAAGTGCTCTTGGCAGCTAGAGAGTGCTGCGTTGATGACTGCGCATGAAGAAATAACCACCTGCAACGTTTGGTTTAGGTTTTGGGTGCATTTTTAATTTTATTGCTTAAATCGCATTTTCTCGTCGAGCTGAGCACGTTTTCTGAAATGCGCTCCTCCCGTCACTCTGGTTGGGTGCGCATAGTAAAAAGTGCTCTTGGCAGCTAGAGAGTGCCGCGTTGACCACTGCGCATGAAGAAATAACCACCTGCAACGTTTGGTTTAGGTTTTAGGTGCATTTTTAATTTTATTGCTTAAATCGCATTTTCTCGACGAGCTGAGCACGTTTTCTGAAATGTGCTCCTCCCGTCACTCTGGTTGGGTGCGCATAGTAAAAAGTGCTCTTGGCAGCTAGAGAGTGCCGCGTTGACCACTGCGCATGAAGAAATGACCATCTGCAACGTTTGGTATAGGTTTTGGGTGCATTTTTAATTTTATTGCTTAAATCGCATTTTCTCGACGAGCTGAGCACGTTTTCTGGAATGTGCTCCTCCCGTCACTCTGGTTGGGTGCGCATAGTAAAAAGTGCTCTTGGCAGCTAGAGAGTGCCGCGTTGACCACTGCGCATGAAGAAATAACCACCTGCAACGTTTGGTTTAGGTTTTAGGTGCATTTTTAATTGTATTGCTTAAATCGCATTTTCTCGACGAGCTGAGCACGTTTTCTGAAATGTGCTCCTCCCGTCACTCTGGTTGGGTGCGCATAGTAAAAAGTGCTCTTGGCAGCTAGAGAGTGCCGCGTTGACCACTGCGCATGAAGAAATAACCACCTGCAACGTTTGGTTTAGGTTTTAGGTGCATTTTTAATTTTATTGCTTAAATCGCATTTTCTCGACGAGCTGAGCACGTTTTCTGAAATGTGCTCCTCCCGTCACTCTGGTTGGGTGCGCATAGTAAAAAGTGCTCTTGGCAGCTAGAGAGTGCCGCGTTGACCACTGCGCATGAAGAAATAACCCCCTGCAACGTTTGGTTTAGGTTTAGGGTGCATTTTTAATTTTATTGCTTAAATCGCATTTTCTCGACGAGCTGAGCACGTTTTCTGAAATGTGCTCCTCCCGTCACTCTGGTTGGGTGCGCATAGTAAAAAGTGCTCTTGGCAGCTAGAGAGTGCCGCGTTGACCACTGCGCATGAAGAAATGACCATCCGCAACGTTTGGTTTAGGTTTTAGGTGCATTTTTAATTTTATTGCTTAAATCGCATTTTCTGGATGAGCTGAGCACGTTTTCTGAAATGTGCTCCTCCCGTCACTCTGGTTGGGTGCGCATAGTAAAAAGTGCTCTTGGCAGCTAGAGAGTGCCGCGTTGACTGCTGCGCATGAAGAAATAACCACCTGCAACGTTTGGTTTAGGTTTTAGGTGCATTTTTAATTTTATTGCTTAAATCGCATTTTCTCGACGAGCTGAGCACGTTTTCTGAAATGTGCTCCTCCCGTCACTCTGGTTGGGTGCGCATAGTAAAAAGTGCTCTTGGCAGCTAGAGAGTGCCGCGTTGACTGCTGCGCATGAAGAAATAACCACCTGCAACGTTTGGTTTAGGTTTTATGTGCATTTTTAATTTTATTGCTTAAATCGCATTTTCTGGATGAGCTGAGCACGTTTTCTGAAATGTGCTCCTCTCGTCACTCTGGTTGGGTGCGCATAGTAAAAAGTGCTCTTGGCAGCTAGAGAGTGCCGCGTTGACCACTGCGCATAAAGAAATAACCACCTGCAACGTTTGGTTTAGGTTTTAGGTGCATTTTTAATTTTATTGCTTAAATCGCATTTTCTCGACGAGCTGAGCACGTTTTCTGAAATGTGCTCCTCCCGTCACTCTGGTTGGGTGCGCATAGTAAAAAGTGCTCTTGGCAGCTAGAGAGTGCCGCGTTGACTGCTGCGCATGAAGAAATAACCACCTGCAACGTTTTGTTTAGGTTTTGGGTGCATTTTTAATTTTATTGCTTAAATCGCATTTTCTCGACGAGCTGAGCACGTTTTCTGAAATGTGCTCCTCCCGTCACTCTGGTTGGGTGTGCATAGTAAAAAGTGCTCTTGGCAGCTCGAGAGTGCCGCGTTGACCACTGCGCATGAAGAAATGACCATCTGCAACCTTTGGTTTAGGTTTTGGGTGCATTTTTAATTTTATTGCTTAAATCGCATTTTCTCGACGAGCTGAGCACGTTTTCTGAAATGTGCTCCTCCCGTCACTCTGGTTGGGTGTGCATAGTAAAAAGTGCTCTTGGCAGCTAGAGAGTGCCGCGTTGACCACTGCGCATAAAGAAATAACCACCTGCAACGTTTGGTTTAGGTTTTAGGTGCATTTTTAATTTTATTGCTTAAATCGCATTTTCTCGACGAGCTGAGCACGTTTTCTGAAATGTGCTCCTCCCGTCACTCTGGTTGGGTGCGCATAGTAAAAAGTGCTCTTGGCAGCTAGAGAGTGCCGCGTTGACCACTGCGCATGAAGAAATGACCATCTGCAACGTTTGGTTTAGGTTTTAGGTGCATTTTTAATTTTATTGCTTAAATCGCATTTTCTGGATGAGCTGAGCACGTTTTCTGAAATGTGCTCCTCTCGTCACTCTGGTTGGGTGCGCATAGTAAAAAGTGCTCTTGGCAGCTAGAGAGTGCCGCGTTGACCACTGCGCATGAAGGGAATAACCACCTGCAACGTTTGGTTTAGGTTTTGGGTGCATTTTTAATTTTATTGCTTAAATCGCATTTTCTCGACGAGCTGAGCACGTTTTCTGAAATGTGCTCCTCCCGTCACTCTGGTTGGGTGCGCATAGTAAAAAGTGCTCTTGGCAGCTAGAGAGTGCCGCGTTGACTGCTGCGCATGAAGAAATAACCACCTGCAACGTTTGGTTTAGGTTTTAGGTGCATTTTTAATTTTATTGCTTAAATCGCATTTTCTCGACGAGCTGAGCACGTTTTCTGAAATGTGCTCCTCCCGTCACTCTGGTTGGGTGCGCATAGTAAAAAGTGACTTGGCAGCTGGAGAGTGCCGCGTTGACCACTGCGCATGAAGAAATGACCATCTGCAACGTTTGGTTTAGGTTTTAGGTGCATTTTTAATTGTATTGCTTAAATCGCATTTTCTCGAAGAGCTGAGCACGTTTTCTGAAATGTGCTCCTCCCGTCACTCTGGTTGGGTGCGCATAGTAAAAAGTGCTCTTGGCAGCTAGAGAGTGCCGCGTTGACCACTGCGCATAAAGAAATAACCACCTGCAACGTTTGGTTTAGGTTTTAGGTGCATTTTTAATTTTATTGCTTAAATCGCATTTTCTCGACGAGCTGAGCACGTTTTCTGAAATGTGCTCCTCCCGTCACTCTGGTTGGGTGCGCATAGTAAAAAGTGCTCTTGGCAGCTAGAGAGTGCCGCGTTGACCACTGTGCATGAAGAAATGACCATCTGCAACGTTTGGTTTAGGTTTTAGGTGCATTTTTAATTGTAATGCTTTAATAGCATTTTCTCGACGAGCTGAGCACGTTTTCTGAAATGTGCTCCTCCCGTCACTCTGGTTGGGTGCGCATAGTAAAAAGTGCTCTTGGCAGCTAGAGAGTGCCGCGTTCACTGCTGCACATGAAGAAATAACCACCTGCAACGTTTGGTTTAGGTTTTGGGTGCATTTTTAATTTTATTGCTTAAATCGCATTTTCTCGACGAGCTGAGCACGTTTTCTGAAATGTGCTCCTCCCGTCACTCTGGTTGGGTGTGCATAGTAAAAAGTGCTCTTGGCAGCTAGAGAGTGCCGCGTTGACCACTGTGCATGAAGAAATGACCATCTGCAACGTTCGGTTTAGATTTTAGGTGCATTTTTAATTTTATTGCTTAATTCGCATTTTCTCGACGAGCTGAGCACGTTTTCTGAAATGTGCTCCTCCCGTCACTCTGGTTGGGTGCGCATAGTAAAAAGTGCTCTTGGCAGCTAGAGAGTGCCGCGTTGACCACTGCGCATGAAGAAATAACCACCTGCAATGTTTGGTTTAGGTTTTAGGTGCATTTTTAATTTTATTGCTTAAATCGCATTTTCTCGACGAGCTGAGCACGTTTTCTGAAATGTGCTCCTCCCGTCACTCTGGTTGGGTGTGCATAGTAAAAAATGCTCTTGGCAGCTAGAGAGTGCCGCGTTGACCACTGCGCATGAAGAAATGACCATCTGCAACGTTTGGTTTAGGTTTTAGGTGCATTTTTAATTGCATTGCTTAAATCGCATTTTCTCGACGAGCTGAGCACGTTTTCTGAAATGTGCTCCTCCCGTCACTCTGGTTGGGTGCGCATAGTAAAAAGTGCTCTTGGCAGCTAGAGAGTGCCGCGTTCACTGCTGCACATGAAGAAATAACCACCTGCAACGTTTGGTTTAGGTTTTGGGTGCATTTTTAATTTTATTGCTTAAATCGCATTTTCTCGACGAGCTGAGCACGTTTTCTGAAATGTGCTCCTCCCGTCACTCTGGTTGGGTGTGCATAGTAAAAAGTGCTCTTGGCAGCTAGAGAGTGCCGCGTTGTCCACTGCGCATGAAGAAATAACCACCTGCAACGTTTGGTTTAGGTTTTGGGTGCATTTTTAATTTTATTGCTTAAATCGCATTTTCTCGACGAGCTGAGCACGTTTTCTGAAATGTGCTCCTCCCGTCACTCTGGTTGGGTGCGCATAGTAAAAAGTGCTCTTGGCAGCTAGAGAGTGCCGCGTTGACCACTGCGCATGAAGAAATGACCATCTGCAACGTTTGGTTTAGGTTTTAGGTGCATTTTTAATTTTATTGCTTAAATCGCATTTTCTGGATGAGCTGAGTACGTTTTCTGAAATGTGCTCCTCCCGTCACTCTGGTTGGGTGCGCATAGTAAAAAGTGCTCTTGGCAGCTAGAGAGTGCCGCGTTGACTGCTGCGCATGAAGAAATAACCACCTGCAACGTTTGGTTTAGGTTTTAGGTGCATTTTTAATTTTATTGCTTAAATCGCATTTTCTCGACGAGCTGAGCACGTTTTCTGAAATGTGCTCCTCCCGTCACTCTGGTTGGGTGCGCATAGTAAAAAGTGCTCTTGGCAGCTAGAGAGTGCCGCGTTGACTGCTGCGCATGAAGAAATAACCACCTGCAACGTTTGGTTTAGGTTTTAGGTGCATTTTTAATTTTATTGCTTAAATCGCATTTTCTGGATGAGCTGAGCACGTTTTCTGAAATGTGCTCCTCCCGTCACTCTGGTTGGGTGCGCATAGTAAAAAGTGCTCTTGGCAGCTAGAGAGTGCCGCGTTGACCACTGCGCATGAAGAAATAACCACCTGCAACGTTTGGTTTAGGTTTTGGGTGCATTTTTAATTTTATTGCTTAAATCGCATTTTCTCGACGAGCTGAGCACGTTTTCTGAAATGTGCTCCTCCCGTCACTCTGGTTGGGTGTGCATAGTAAAAAGTGCTCTTGGCAGCTAGAGAGTGCCGCGTTGACCACTGCGCATAAAGAAATAACCACCTGCAACGTTTGGTTTAGGTTTTAGGTGCATTTTTAATTTTATTGCTTAAATCGCATTTTCTCGACGAGCTGAGCACGTTTTCTGAAATGTGCTCCTCCCGTCACTCTGGTTGGGTGCGCATAGTAAAAAGTGCTCTTGGCAGCTAGAGAGTGCCGCGTTGACTGCTGCGCATGAAGAAATAACCACCTGCAACGTTTTGTTTAGGTTTTGGGTGCATTTTTAATTTTATTGCTTAAATCGCATTTTCTCGACGAGCTGAGCACGTTTTCTGAAATGTGCTCCTCCCGTCACTCTGGTTGGGTGCGCATAGTAAAAAATGCTCTTGGCAGCTAGAGAGTGCCGCGTTGACCACTGCGCATGAAGAAATAACCACCTGCAACGTTTGGTTTAGGTTTAAGGTGCATTTTTAATTTTATTGCTTAAATCGCATTTTCTCGACGAGCTGAGCACGTTTTCTGAAATGTGCTCCTCCCGTCACTCTGGTTGGGTGTGCATAGTAAAAAGTGCTCTTGGCAGCTAGAGAGTGCCGCGTTGACCACTGCGCATGAAGAAATGAGCATCTGCAACGTTTGGTTTAGGTTTTGGGTGCATTTTTAATTTTATTGCTTAAATCGCATTTTCTGGATGAGCTGAGCACGTTTTCTGGAATGTGCTCCTCCCGTCACTCTGGTTGGGTGCGCATAGTAAAAAGTGCTCTTGGCAGCTAGAGAGTGCCGCGTTGACCACTGCGCATGAAGAAATGACCATCTGCAACGTTTGGTTTAGGTTTTAGGTGCATTTTTAATTGTATTGCTTAAATCGCATTTTCTCGACGAGCTGAGCACGTTTTCTGAAATGTGCTCCTCCCGTCACTCTGGTTGGGTGCGCATAGTAAAAAGTGCTCTTGGCAGCTAGAGAGTGCCGCGTTCACTGCTGCACATGAAGAAATAACCACCTGCAACGTTTGGTTTAGGTTTTGGGTGCATTTTTAATTTTATTGCTTAAATCGCATTTTCTCGACGAGCTGAGCACGTTTTCTGAAATGTGCTCCTCCCGTCACTCTGGTTGGTTTTGCATAGTAAAAAGTGCTCTTGGCAGCTAGAGAGTGCCGCGTTGACCACTGTGCATGAAGAAATGACCATCTGCAACGTTCGGTTTAGGTTTTAGGTGCATTTTTAATTTTATTGCTTAATTCGCATTTTCTCGACGAGCTGAGCACGTTTTCTGAAATGTGCTCCTCCCGTCACTCTGGTTGGGTGCGCATAGTAAAAAGTGCTCTTAGCAGCTAGAGAGTGCCGCGTTGACCACTGCGCATAAAGAAATAACCACCTGCAACGTTTGGTTTAGGTTTTAGGTGCATTTTTAATTTTATTGCTTAAATCGCATTTTCTCGACGAGCTGAGCACGTTTTCTGAAATGTGCTCCTCCCGTCACTCTGGTTTGGTGCGCATAGTAAAAAGTGCTCTTGGCAGCTAGAGAGTGCCGCGTTGACTGCTGCGCATGAAGAAATAACCACCTGCAACGTTTTGTTTAGGTTTTGGGTGCATTTTTAATTTTATTGCTTAAATCGCATTTTCTCGACGAGCTGAGCACGTTTTCTGAAATGTGCTCCTCCCGTCACTCTGGTTGGGTGCGCATAGTAAAAAGTGCTCTTGGCAGCTAGAGAGTGCCGCGTTGACTGCTGCGCATGAAGAAATAACCACCTGCAACGTTTGGTTTAGGTTTTAGGCGCATTTTTAATTTTATTGCTTAAATCGCATTTTCTGGATGAGCTGAGCACGTTTTCTGAAATGTGCTCCTCTCGTCACTCTGGTTGGGTGCGCATAGTAAAAAGTGCTCTTGGCAGCTAGAGAGTGCCGCGTTGACCACTGCGCATGAAGAAATAACCACCTGCAACGTTTGGTTCAGGTTTTGGGTGCATTTTTAATTTTATTGCTTAAATCGCATTTTCTCGACGAGCTGAGCACGTTTTCTGAAATGTGCTCCTCCCGTCACTCTGGTTGGGTGCGCATAGTAAAAAGTGCTCTTAGCAGCTAGAGAGTGCCGCGTTGACCACTGCGCATAAAGAAATAACCACCTGCAACGTTTGGTTTAGGTTTTAGGTGCATTTTTAATTTTATTGCTTAAATCGCATTTTCTCGACGAGCTGAGCACGTTTTCGGAAATGTGCTCCTCCCGTCACTCTGGTTTGGTGCGCATAGTAAAAAGTGCTCTTGGCAGCTAGAGAGTGCCGCGTTGACTGCTGCGCATGAAGAAATAACCACCTGCAACGTTTTGTTTAGGTTTTGGGTGCATTTTTAATTTTATTGCTTAAATCGCATTTTCTCGACGAGCTGAACACGTTTTCTGAAATGTGCTCCTCCCGTCACTCTGGTTGGGTGCGCATAGTAAAAAATGCTCTTGGCAGCTAGAGAGTGCCGCGTTGACCACTGCGCATGAAGAAATAACCACCTGCAACGTTTGGTTTAGGTTTAAGGTGCATTTTTAATTTTATTGCTTAAATCGCATTTTCTCGACGAGCTGAGCACGTTTTCTGAAATGTGCGCCTCCCGTCACTCTGGTTGGGTGTGCATAGTAAAAAGTGCTCTTGGCAGCTAGAGAGTGCCGCGTTGACCACTGCGCATAAAGAAATAACCACCTGCAACGTTTGGTTTAGGTTTTAGGTGCATTTTTAATTTTATTGCTTAAATCGCATTTTCTCGACGAGCTGAGCACGTTTTCTGAAATGTGCTCCTCCCGTCACTCTGGTTGGGTGCGCATAGTAAAAAGTGCTCTTGGCAGCTAGAGAGTGCCGCGTTGACTGCTGCGCATGAAGAAATAACCACCTGCAACGTTTTGTTTAGGTTTTGGGTGCATTTTTAATTTTATTGCTTAAATCGCATTTTCTCGACGAGCTGAGCACGTTTTCTGAAATGTGCTCCTCCCGTCACTCTGTGTAAGGGAACGGACAGTACAGCCAAGTGCGTAGCGACGGACTTTATTGGAGAAGGGGATGATGGGAACAGCGGGCGCTGGAGCGGCGATCGGGCTGGAGAGGACAAACGATTCTGCGGGGGTTCCAAGTAGTCAAGCGGGTCCGTAGCTTCGGGACTGATGAGCAAGGCAGCATCAAGGGACAGACTGACACTCAGGTCTGCGCTGGCGGCGCTGATATAGTGCTGTCCATGAGCCCGTGGCAGGTGACGGCGATTCCATTGACAGGGGGGCGTGGTCCTGTCGCCGGTGGCACCAGCACGTGACAGAACCCCCCCCACAAGGGACGGCTCCCGACGTCCCCAGGAACCAAAAACAAAACAAAAAAAAACAAAAAAGGAAGGCAATTCCCCGGGCGACCAGGTGGGGGGGTCAGCACACCGCCGAAACGTCCGACACCTCGCCAGACGCAGGATCGACGGACGCGGGAGCAGAAGACCCCGGTACCGGCGGGCAAGACCTCCCCTCGTCCCTCCTCGGGCGCCCGCGCCGAGGACCCGGTTGGTCCGGATGGCAGCGATGGAACTCCGTGATGAGCGAACGGTCGAGTATCCAGCGGCTCGGAACCCAGGAGCGGTGCGCGTCGTCATAACCCTCCCAGTCCACGAGGTATTGGAGACCACGACCGCGCCGCCGCGATCGGAGCAGGGAGCGGACAGCGTAAGCCGGGCCCCCCTCAACGAGCTGGGGCGGCGGCGGCGGAACGGGCGCCGGCGCCAACGCGCTCTCATGGATGGGCCGCACACGGGACACGTGGAACGTGGGGTGAACCTTCATGGACTCTGGAAGGAGAAGACGGACTGCGGCCGGCCAATCACCTTCTGAATAGGGAACGGTCCAACAAAGCGGGGCGCCAGTTTGCGGGATCCTGCTCGCAGCGGCAAATCCCGCGTCGAGAGCCACACACGCTGCCCCACTCTGTACTCCGGAGCCGGTGTCCGGTGCTTGTTCGCCTGGCGGGCGTAGCCTGAAACAGAGCGGAGAAGAGTGACCCGGGCCCTCGCCCAGGCGCGATGACAACGGCGGACACAAGCCTGGGCCGACGGGCACGCCGCACCACGCTCCTGGTGGGCGAACAAGGGTGGCTGGTACCCGAAGACGCAGTGGAAAGGCGAAAGTCCAGTAGCCGAGCTGGGGAGGGAATTGTGAGCGTACTCTACCCAGGGAAGCTGTTGGACCCACCCGCGCTGGTCCCCGGCGGCCATGCATCGGAGAGACCTGCCCAGTTCCTGGTTCAGGCGCTCCGCTTGACCGTTGGACTGAGGGTGAAACCCCGAGGAGAGGCTGGCCGTGGCGCCGTGGAGTCGGCAGAACTCCGTCCAGAAGGTGGAAGCGAATTGAGGTCCTCGGTCTGACACGATGTCCTGTGGGAGACCGTGGTGGCGAAACACCTCCCGCACCATGATGGACGCCGTCTGCTTCACAGATGGGAGCTTAGGCAGAGGGATGAAATGCGTCATTTTGCTAAAACGGTCCACCACCGTGAGGACCACCGTGTTTCCCTCAGAGGGGGGGGAGGCCCGTGACAAAGTCGATCGACAGGTGAGACCAGGGACGCTGGGGGACCGGCAAGGGTTGAAGCAGCCCGGCCGGAGGACGAGTAGACGTCTTGTAGCGGTTACAAATTGAGCAGGCTCTGACGTAATCGCTGGTGTCCACTTGCCAGGTGGGCCACCAGAAACGCTGTGCCACCACGTACCTCGTGCGTGCCGCGCCGGGATGACAGGCCAGGCGTGAGTCGTGCGCCCATTGCAGCACGGACGACCGCAGACCTTCAGGGACGAACAGGCGACCCTCCGGGCAGTTGCTGGGGCCGGGTTGATCGCGTGATGCGGCTTCCACTTGGCGTTCGATCTCCCATGTAAGAGCCGCCACCCGAACTGAGCTCGGGAGGATAGTGGGAGGCGGACCCTGTCCCTCCTCCCCCCCAGGAAACAAACGCGACAGGGCGTCCGCCTTCGCGTTACGGGAACCCGGTCTATAGGAAAGAGAGAACTCAAACCGGTCAAAGAACAGAGCCCACCGTGCTTGTCTTGCGTTCAGCCTCTTGGCCGATCGCAGATACTCCAAGTTGCGGTGGTCGGTCCAGACGATGAACGGAGTGGTGGCGCCCTCCAGCCAATGCCGCCACTCCTCCAAGGCCAACTTGACGGCGAGGAGCTCCCGATTCCCGATGTCATAGTTTCGTTCCGAGGCCGACAGACGGCGAGAAAAGAAGGCGTACGGGTGGAGGCGATCGTCTTGGTGGCTACGTTGAGACAGCACCGCCCCGACACCCACGTTCGAGGCGTCCACCTCTACCACGAACTGTCTGTCGGGATCGGGAACCCTGAGGATGGGAGCGGATGTGAACCTCCTCTTAAGCTCCTGAAATGCCCGTTCTGCCCGTTCCGTCCATTTGTACGGGGAGGCGGGGCTGGTAAGGGAGGTGAGGGGCGCGGCCACTGTGCTGTATCCACGGATAAAACGGCGATAAAAGTTCGCGAACCCTAAGAACTGTTGCAGTCGCTTGCGTGTTTCGGGAACAGGCCATGACGTGACCGCTTGCACCTTCCCAGGGTCCATCTCGATGGATCCCTCACGCACCACATAGCCGAGGAATTTGACAGAGGAGGCGTGGAACTCGCACTTCTCCGCCTTCACGTAGAGCGAATTCTCAAGGAGACGGCGCAGCACCGCCCGTACATGCTTGATGTGCTCAGGGAGCGAGCGTGAGAAAATGAGGATGTCGTCTAAATAAACGAACACAAATTTGTCCAGCATGTCTCGTAGCACGTCATTAATCAGTGACTGGAAAACCGCTGGGGCGTTGGTGAGCCCAAACGGAACCACCAAGTACTCGTAGTGTCCGCTCGGGGTGTTGAAAGCCGTCTTCCACTCGTCTCCCTCCCGGATGCGGATTAGGTGGTAGGCGTTGCGAAGATCCAGCTTGGTGAAAATGGTGGCTCCCTGAAGGCTCTCGAAGGCGGAAGACAGAAGAGGCAGAGGGTATCGGTTCTTCACAGTGATCTCGTTTAGTCCCCGGTAGTCGATACACGGGCGTAGCGTGCCCTCCTTCTTCTTCACGAAGAAGAACCCCGCTCCCGCAGGTGAAGAGGACGGTCGTATGATACCGGCTGCCAGGGACTCCCGGATGTATTCCTCCATAGCCCGGCGCTCAGGAGCGGACAGGGAGTAGACGCGTCCTTTGGGAGGGAAGGTGCCGGGTAACAGCTCGATAGCGCAGTCGTAGGACCGGTGTGGAGGAAGAGAAGTGGCCCTGGCTTTACTAAAAACCTCCTTGAGCTCGTGATAAAACGCTGGGACATTGGGGATGTCGGGACTGTACCTCGGCGGGGCTCTGCTGAGTGGGCTGGTGGCCGCCTTCAGGCACGCCTGATGGCAGCGTTCGCTCCACTGCCGAACAACCCCCACCTCCCAGTCCAGCACCGGGTTGTGCTGCCGCAACCAAGGGTGCCCCAGTATGAGCTGCTGTCCTGGGAGGGAGAGAAGAAAAAACTGGATGGTCTCGTGGTGATTGCCCGAGAGCAGTAACTTAATTGGTTCCGTCACGAAAGCCACCTCGCCGATCAGACGGCCATCAATGGCACGTGCGGGAATAGACGGGCTCAGAGGGAGGAAGCCGACACCCCACTTGCGTGCCAGGCTAATGTCCATGATGTTCCCCTCCGCGCCGGAATCCACCAAGGCCGCCACGTTCTGGTCGCCCGCCGCGAGCTGGACGCGTGCCTGTAGCGTGAGCGTGCTGGGGCTGGGAGAGCCGGTGCTGGTCGAGCTCACGCGGATCCCCCGACGCCGCGTGAGCTCCGGCCTCTTTAACGGGCACCCCGCTACCCGATGGCCCCCCTCCCCACAGTAAAAACACAAGCCCAGTGAGGGGCGTCGACGGTGCTCCTCCGAGGGAACCCGAGCCCCTCCCAGATCCATGGGCTCGGCGGGTGGTGTGGTTGGCGGGTCCCCAGCAGACGGAGGAATGTGACCACACGGGTTTCGCGGGGACCTCCTCTCCCGATCGCGCCGCCGCGTCTGGATCCGCCGGTCTACTCGGGCCGCCAAGTCCATCGCGCCCCTCAGGGTTCGCGGGCGATCGTACGCAACCAGTCCATCTTTCATGTACTCAGCGAGTCCGTTTAGGAAGGTGCTAACGAGCGCCGGCGTGTTCCATCCGCTGCTGCCGGCCAACGTCTGGAACTTAAGGGCGTACTCTGCGACCGATCGGCTACCTTGACGCAGCGTCGCCAGTTCCTCGGCGGCGTCCTCGGCGGCGGATCCCAGGTCGAACAGGCGGAGCAATTCCTCCGCGAAGGCGTCGAAGGAATCGCAAGCCGGGGCCATCCTTTCATATTCGGCCAGGCCCCACAGCCGCGCCTCACCCGTGAGGTGGGTTAGGACGAACCCGACCTTGGCTGATTCTGACGAAAACGTGATTGGCTGGAGGCTGAACATTATGCGGCAGTTCGTCACGAATGCCCTCACGTGCTTGGGATCGCCGTTAAACTTCTCGAT
This sequence comes from Syngnathus scovelli, assembly GCF_024217435.2. Classification (NCBI taxonomy): domain Eukaryota; kingdom Metazoa; phylum Chordata; class Actinopteri; order Syngnathiformes; family Syngnathidae; genus Syngnathus; species Syngnathus scovelli. The sequence continues at coordinate 377,766 of NW_026061444.1, read as the reverse complement.
GTTGCCAAGGCGGGGCTCCGGGACGTCCACGAGCGTCCTGGCCTCGGCAGACGAGCGGTGCGGGGGTACCGTGACAGCCGGGGACGCAGCCACCGACAGTCTCTGGAGGGCTTGGGCCATCTCCTGCTGCTGTAGCTGTTGCTGCTGACCAACCTTGATCAGGTGCCGGATGTCGGCAGACAGGCTGCTGACGGCGGTCTCGGCTCGCTCCAGTCGACTCAATGCCGTCTCGTCGTTCGCTGGCTGCATAGCGTTGGTCAGTCTGTACTGTAAGGGAACGGACAGTACAGCCAAGTGCGTAGCGACGGACTTTATTGGAGAAGGGGATGATGGGAACAGCGGGCGCTGGAGCGGCGATCGGGCTGGAGAGGACAAACGATTCTGCGGGGGTTCCAAGTAGTCAAGCGGGTCCGTAGCTTCGGGACTGATGAGCAAGGCAGCATCAAGGGACAGACTGACACTCAGGTCTGCGCTGGCGGCGCTGATATAGTGCTGTCCATGAGCCCGTGGCAGGTGACGGCGATTCCATTGACAGGGGGGCGTGGTCCTGTCGCCGGTGGCACCAGCACGTGACACTCTGGTTGGGTGTGCATAGTAAAAAGTGCTCTTGGCAGCTCGAGAGTGCCGCGTTGACCACTGCGCATGAAGAAATGACCATCTGCAACCTTTCGTTTAGGTTTTGGGTGCATTTTTAATTTTATTGCTTAAATCGCATTTTCTCGACGAGCTGAGCACGTTTTCTGAAATGTGCTCCTCCCGTCACTCTGGTTGGGTGCGCATAGTAAAAAGTGCTCTTGGCAGCTACAGAGTGCCGCGTTGACCACTGCGCATGAAGAAATGACCATCTGCAACGTTTGGTTTAGGTTTTAGGTGCAATTTTAATTTTATTGCTTAAATCGCATTTTCTGGATGAGCTGAGCACGTTTTCTGAAATGTGCTCCTCCCGTCACTCTGGTTGGGTGCGCATAGTAAAAAGTGCTCTTGGCAGCTAGAGAGTGCCGCGTTGACCACTGCGCATGAAGAAATAACCACCTGCAACGTTTGGTTTAGGTTTTAGGTGCATTTTTAATTGTATTGCTTAAATCGCATTTTCTCGACGAGCTGAGCACGTTTTCTGAAATGTGCTCCTCCCGTCACTCTGGTTGGGTGCGCATAGTAAAAAGTGCTCTTGGCAGCTAGAGAGTGTCGCGTTCACTGCTGCGCATGAAGAAATAACCACCTGCAACGTTTGGTTTAGGTTTTAGGTGCAATTTTAATTTTATTGCTTAATTCGCATTTTCTCGACGAGCTGAGCACGTTTTCTGAAATGTGCTCCTCCCGTCACTCTGGTAGGGTGCGCATAGTAAAAAGTGCTCTTGGCAGCTAGAGAGTGCCGCGTTGACCACTGCGCATGAAGAAATAACCACCTGCAACGTTTGGTTTAGGTTTTAGGTGCATTTTTAATTTTATTGCTTAAATCGCATTTTCTCGACGAGCTGAGCACGTTTTCTGAAATGTGCTCCTCCCGTCACTCTGGTTGGGTGCGCATAGTAAAAAGTGCTCTTGGCAGCTAGAGAGTGCCGCGTTGACCGCTGCACATGAAGAAATAACCACCTGCAACGTTTGGTTTAGGTTTTAGGTGCATTTTTAATTTTATTGCTTAAATCGCATTTTCTCGACGAGCTGAGCACGTTTTCTGAAATGTGCTCCTCCCGTCACTCTGGTTGGGTGCGCATAGTAAAAAGTGCTCTTGGCAGCTAGAGAGTGCCGCGTTCACTGCTGCACATGAAGAAATAACCACCTGCAACGTTTGGTTTAGGTTTTGGGTGCATTTTTAATTTTATTGCTTAAATCGCATTTTCTCGACGAGCTGAGCACGTTTTCTGAAATGTGCTCCTCCCGTCACTCTGGTTGGGTGTGCATAGTAAAAAGTGCTCTTGGCAGCTAGAGAGTGCCGCGTTGTCCACTGCGCATGAAGAAATAACCACCTGCAACGTTTGGTTTAGGTTTTGGGTGCATTTTTAATTTTATTGCTTAAATCGCATTTTCTCGACGAGCTGAGCACGTTTTCTGAAATGTGCTCCTCCCGTCACTCTGGTTGGGTGCGCATAGTAAAAAGTGCTCTTGGCAGCTAGAGAGTGCCGCGTTGACCACTGCGCATGAAGAAATGACCATCTGCAACGTTTGGTTTAGGTTTTAGGTGCATTTTTAATTTTATTGCTTAAATCGCATTTTCTGGATGAGCTGAGTACGTTTTCTGAAATGTGCTCCTCCCGTCACTCTGGTTGGGTGCGCATAGTAAAAAGTGCTCTTGGCAGCTAGAGAGTGCCGCGTTGACTGCTGCGCATGAAGAAATAACCACCTGCAACGTTTGGTTTAGGTTTTAGGTGCATTTTTAATTTTATTGCTTAAATCGCATTTTCTCGACGAGCTGAGCACGTTTTCTGAAATGTGCTCCTCCCGTCACTCTGGTTGGGTGCGCATAGTAAAAAGTGCTCTAGGCAGCTAGAGAGTGCCGCGTTGACTGCTGCGCATGAAGAAATAACCACCTGCAACGTTTGGTTTAGGTTTTAGGGGCATTTTTAATTTTATTGCTTAAATCGCATTTTCTGGATGAGCTGAGCACGTTTTCTGAAATGTGCTCCTCCCGTCACTCTGGTTGGGTGCGCATAGTAAAAAGTGCTCTTGGCAGCTAGAGAGTGCCGCGTTGACCACTGCGCATAAAGAAATAACCACCTGCAACGTTTGGTTTAGGTTTTGGGTGCATTTTTAATTTTATTGCTTAAATCGCATTTTCTCGACGAGCTGAGCACGTTTTCTGAAATGTGCTCCTCCCGTCACTCTGGTTGGGTGTGCATAGTAAAAAGTGCTCTTGGCAGCTAGAGAGTGCCGCGTTGACCACTGCGCATAAAGAAATAACCACCTGCAACGTTTGGTTTAGGTTTTAGGTGCATTTTCAATTGTATTGCTTAAATCGCATTTTCTCGACGAGCTGAGCACGTTTTCTGAAATGTGCTCCTCCCGTCACTCTGGTTGGGTGCGCATAGTAAAAAGTGCTCTTGGCAGCTAGAGAGTGTCGCGTTCACTGCTGCGCATGAAGAAATAACCACCTGCAACGTTTGGTTTAGGTTTTAGGTGCAATTTTAATTTTATTGCTTAATTCGCATTTTCTCGACGAGCTGAGCACGTTTTCTGAAATGTGCTCCTCCCGTCACTCTGGTTGGGTGCGCATAGTAAAAAGTGCTCTTGGCAGCTAGACAGTGCCGCGTTGACCACTGCGCATGAAGAAATAACCACCTGCAACGTTTGGTTTAGGTTTTGGGTGCATTTTTAATTTTATTGCTTAAATCGCATTTTCTCGACGTGCTGAGCACGTTTTCTAAAATGCGCTCCTCCCGTCACTCTGGTTGGGTGTGCATAGTAAAAAGTGCTCTTGGCAGCTAGAGAGTGCCGCGTTGACCACTGCGCATGAAGAAATGACCATCTGCAACGTTTGGTTTAGGTTTTGGGTGCATTTTTAATTTTATTGCTTAAATCGCATTTTCTCGACGAGCTGAGCACGTTTTCTGGAACGTGCTCCTCCCGTCACTCTGGTTGGGTGCGCATAGTAAAAAGTGCTCTTGGCAGCTAGAGAGTGCCGCGTTGACCACTGCGCATGAAGAAATAACCACCTGCAACGTTTGGTTTAGGTTTTAGCTGCATTTTAAATTTTATTGCTTAAATCGCATTTTCTCGACGAGCTGAGCACGTTTTCTGAAATGTGCTCCTCCGGTCACTCTGGTTGGGTGCGCATAGAAAAAAGTGCTCTTGGCAGCTAGAGAGTGCCGCGTTGACCACTGCGCATGAAGAAATAACCACCTGCAACGTTTGGTTTAGGTTTTGGGTGCATTTTTAATTTTATTGCTTAAATCGCATTTTCTCGTCGAGCTGAGCACGTTTTCTAAAATGCACTCCTCCCGTCACTCTGGTTGGATGTGCATAGTAAAAAGTGCTCTTGGCAGCTAGAGAGTGCCGCGTTGACCACTGCGCATGAAGAAATGACCATCTGCAACGTTTGGTTTAGGTTTTGGGTGCATTTTTAATTTTATTGCTTAAATTGCATTTTCTCGACGAGCTGAGCACGTTTTCTGAAATGTGCTCCTCCCGTCACTCTGGGTGGGTGCGCATAGTAAAAAGTGCTCTTGGCAGCTAGAGAGTGCCGCGTTGACCACTGGGCATGAAGAAATAACCACCTGCAACGTTTGGTTTAGGTTTTAGGTGCATTTTTAATTTTATTGCTTAAATCGCATTTTCTCGACGAGCTGAGCACGTTTTCTGAAATGTGCTGTATTGCTTAAATCGCAATTTCTCGACGAGCTGAGCACGTTTTCTGAAATGTGCTCCTCCCGTCACTCTGGTTGGGTGTGCATAGTAAAAAGTGCTCTTGGCAGCTAGAGAGTGCCGCGTTGACCACTGCGCATGAAGAAATGACCATCTGCAACGTTTGGTTTAGGTTTTAGGTGCATTTTTAATTTTATTGCTTAAATCGCATTTTCTCGACGAGCTGAGCACGTTTTCTGAAATGTGCTCCTCCCGTCACTCTGGTTGGGTGCGCATAGTAAAAAGTGCTCTTGGCAGCTAGAGAGTGCCGCGTTGACCACTGCGCATGAAGAAATAACCACCTGCAACGTTTGGTTTAGGTTTTGGGTGCATTTTTAATTTTATTGCTCAAATCGCATGTTCTCGTCGAGCTGAGCACGTTTTCTGAAATGCGCTCCTCCCGTCACTCTTGTTGGGTGTGCATAGTAAAAAGTGCTCTTGGCAGCTAGAGAGTGCCGCGTTGACCAGTGCGCATGAAGAAATGACCATCTCCAACGTTTGGTTTAGGTTTTGGGTGCATTTTTAATTTTATTGCTTAAATCGCATTTTCTCGACGAGCTGAGCACGTTTTCTGAAATGTGCTGTATTGCTTAAATCGCAATTTCTCGACGAGCTGAGCACGTTTTCTGAAATGTGCTCCTCCCGTCACTCTGGTTGGGTGCGCATAGTAAAAAGTGCTCTTGGCAGCTAGAGAGTGCCGCGTTGACTGTTGCGCATGAAGAAATAACCACCTGCAACGTTTGGTTTAGGTTTTAGGTGCATTTTTAATTTTATTGCTTAAATCGCATTTTCTCGACGAGCTGAGCACGTTTTCTGAAATGTGCTCCTCCCGTCACTCTGGTTGGGTGTGCATAGTAAAAAGTGCTCTTGGCAGCTAGAGAGTGCCGCGTTGACCACTGCGCATGAAGAAATGACCATCTGCAACGTTTGGTTTAGGTTTTAGGTGCAATTTTAATTTTATTGCTTAAATCGCATTTTCTGGATGAGCTGAGCACGTTTTCTGAAATGTGCTCCTCTCGTCACTCTGGTTGGGTGCGCATAGTAAAAAGTGCTCTTGGCAGCTAGACAGTGCCGCGTTGACCACTGCGCATGAAGAAATAACCACCTGCAACGTTTGGTTTAGGTTTTGGGTGCATTTTTAATTTTATTGCTTAAATTGCATTTTCTCGACGAGCTGAGCACGTTTTCTGAAATGTGCTCCTCCCGTCACTCTGGTTGGGTGCGCATAGTAAAAAGTGCTCTTGGCAGCTAGAGAGTGCCGAGTTGACTGCTGCGCATGAAGAAATAACCACCTGCAACGTTTGGTTTAGGTTTTAGGCGCATTTTTAATTGTATTGCTTATATCAAATTTTCTCGTCGAGCTGAGCACGTTTTCTGAAATGCGCTCCTCCCGTCACTCTGGTTGGGTGTGCATCGTAAAAAGTGCTCTTGGCAGCTAGAGAGTGCCGCGTTTATGACTGCGCATGAAGAAATAACCACCTGCAACGTTTGGTTTAGGTTTTGGGTGCATTTTTAATTGTATTGCTTAAATCGCATTTTCTCGTCGAGCTGAGCACGTTTTCTGAAATGCGCTCCTCCCGTGACTCTGGTTGGGTGCGCATAGTAAAAAGTGCTCTTGGCAGCTAGAGAGTGCCGCGTTGACCACTGCGCATGAAGAAATAACCACCTGCAACGTTTGGTTTAGGTTTTGGGTGCATTTTTAATTTTATTGCTTAAATCGCATTTTCTCGACGAGCTGAGCACGTTTTCTGAAATGTGCTCCTCCCGTCACTCTGGTTGGGTGCGAATAGTAAAAAATGCTCTTGGCAGCTAGAGAGTGCCGCGTTGACCACTGCGCATGAAGAAATAACCACCTGCAACGTTTGGTTTAGGTTTTGGGTGCATTTTTAATTTTATTGCTTAAATCGCATTTTCTCGACGAGCTGAGCACGTTTTCTGGAATGTGCTCCTCCCGTCACTCTGGTTGGGTGTGCATAGTAAAAAGTGCTCTTGGCAGCTAGAGAGTGCCGCGTTGACCACTGCGCATGAAGAAATGACCATCTGCAACGTTTGGTTTAGGTTTTGGGTGCATTTTTAATTTTATTGCTTAAATCGCATTTTATCGACGAGCTGAGCACGTTTTCTGAAATGTGCTCCTCCCGTCACTCTGGTTGGGTGTGCATAGTAAAAAGTGCTCTTGGCAGCTAGAGAGTGCCGCGTTGACCACTGCGCATGAAGAAATGACCATCTGCAACGTTTGGTTTAGGTTTTAGGTGCATTTTTAATTTTATTGCTTAAATCGCATTTTCTGGATGAGCTGAGCACGTTTTCTGAAATGTGCTCCTCTCGTCACTCTGGTTGGGTGCGCATAGTAAAAAGTGCTCTTGGCAGCTAGACAGTGCCGCGTCGACCACTGCGCATGAAGAAATAACCACCTGCAACGTTCGGTTTAGGTTTTGGGTCTATTTTTAATTTTATTGCTTAAATCGCATTTTCTCGACGAGCTGAGCACGTTTTCTGAAATGTGCTCCTCCCGTCACTCTGGTTGGGTGCGCATAGTAAAAAGTGCTCTTGGCAGCTAGAGAGTGCCGCGTTGACTGCTGCTCATGAAGAAATAACCACCTGCAACGTTCGGTTTAGGTTTTGGGTCTATTTTTAATTTTATTGCTTAAATCGCATTTTCTCGACGAGCTGAGCACGTTTTCTGAAATGTGCTCCTCCCGTCACTCTGGTTGGGTGCGCATAGTAAAAAGTGATCTTGGCAGCTAGAGAGTGCCGCGTTGACCACTGCGCATGAAGAAATAACCACCTGCAACGTTTGGTATAGGTTTTAGGTGCATTTTTAATTTTATTGCTTAAATCGGATTTTCTCGACGAGCTGAGCACGTTTTCTGGAATGTGCTCCTTCCGTCACTCTGGTTGGGTGTGCATAGTAAAAAGTGCTCTTGGCAGCTAGAGAGTGCCGCGTTGACCACTGCGCATGAAGAAATGACCATCTGCAGCGTTTGGTTTAGGTTTTAGGTGCATTTTTAATTTTATTGCTTAAATCGCATTTTCTCGACGAGCTGAGCACGTTTTCTGGAATGTGCTCCTCCCGTCACTCTGGTTGGGTGTGCATAGTAAAAAGTGCTCTTGGCAGCTAGAGAGTGCCGCGTTGACTGCTGCGCATGAAGAAATAACCACCTGCAACGTTTGGTTTAGGTTTTAGTTGCATTTTTAATTTTATTGCTTAAATCGCATTTTCTCGACGAGCTGAGCACGTTTTCTGAAATGTGCTCCTCCCGTCACTCTGGTTGGGTGCACATAGTAAAAAGTGCTCTTGGCAGCTAGAGAGTGCCGCGTTGACCACTGCGCATGAAGAAATAACCACCTGCAACGTTTGGTTTAGGTTTTAGGTGCATTTTTAATGTTATTGCGTAAATCGCATTTTCCCGACGAGCTGAGCACGTTTTCTGAAATGTGCTCCTCCCGTCACTCTGGTTTGGTGAGCATAGTAAAAAGTGCTCTTGGCAGCTAGAGAGTGCCGCGTTGACCACTGCGCATGAAGAAATGACCATCTGCAGCGTTTGGTTTAGGTTTTAGGTGCATTTTTAATTTTATTGCTTAATTCGCATTTCCTCGACGAGCTGAGCACGTTTTCTGAAATGTGCTCCTCCCGTCACTCTGGTTGGGTGCGCATAGTAAAAAGTGCTCTTGGCAGCTAGAGAGTGCCGCGTTGACCACTGCACATGAAGAAATAACCACCTGCAACGTTTGGTTTAGGTTTTAGGTGCATTTTAAATTTTATTGCTTAAATCGCATTTTCTCGACGAGCTGAGCACGTTTTCTGAAATGTGCTCCTCCCGTCACTCTGGTTGGGTGCGCATAGTAAAAAGTGCTCTTGGCAGCTAGAGAGTGCCGCGTTGACTGCTGCGCATGAAGAAATAACCACCTGCAACGTTTGGTTTAGGTTTTAGGTGCATTTTTAATTTTATTGCTTAAATCGCATTTTCTCGACGAGCTGAGCACGTTTTCTGAAATGTGCTCCTCCCGTCACTCTGGTTGGGTGTGCATAGTAAAAAGTGCTCTTGGCAGCTAGAGAGTGCCGCGTTGACCACTGCGCATGAAGAAATGACCATCTGCAACGTTTGGTTTAGGTTTTAGGTGCATTTTTAATTTTATTGGTTAAGTCGCATTTTCTCGACGAGCTGAGCACGTTTTCTGAAATGTGCTCCTCCCATCACTCTGGTTGGGTGTGCATAGTAAAAAGTGCTCTTGGCAGCTAGAGAGTGCCGCGTTGACCACTGCGCATGAAGAAATAACCACCTGCAACGTTTGGTTTAGGTTTTAGGTGCATTTTTCATTTTATTGCTTAAATCGCATTTTCTCGACGAGCTGAGCACGTTTTCTGAAATGTGCTCCTCCCGTCACTCTGGTTGGGTGCGCATAGTAAAAAGTGCTCTTGGCAGCTAGAGAGTGCCGCGTTGACTGCTGTGCACGAAGAAATAACCTCCTGCAACGTTTGGTTTAGGTTTTGGGTGCATTTTTAATTTTATTGCTTAAATCGCATTTTCTCGACGAGCTGAGCACGTTTTCTGAAATGTGCTCCTCCCGTCACTCTGGTTGGGTGCGCATAGAAAAAAGTGCTCTTGGCAGCTAGAGAGTGCCGCGTTGACCACTGCGCATGAAGAAATAACCACCTGCAACGTTTGGTTTAGGTTTTGGGTGCATTTTTAATTTTATTGCTTAAATCGCATTTTCTGGACGAGCTGAGCACCTTTTCTGAAATGTGCTCCTCCCGTCACTCTGGTTGGGTGTGCATAGTAAAAAGTGCTCTTGGCAGCTAGAGAGTGCCGCGTTGACCACTGCGCATGAAGAAATGACGATCTGCAACGTTTGGTTTAGGTTTTAGGTGCATTTTTAATTTTATTGCTTAAATCGCATTTTCTCGACGAGCTGAGCACGTTTTCTGAAATGTGCTCCTCCCGTCACTCTGGTTGGGTGTGCATAGTAAAAAGTGCTCTTGGCACCTAGAGAGTGCCGCGTTGACCACTGCGCGTGAAGAAATGACCATCTGCAACGTTTGGTTTAGGTTTTGGGTTCATTTTTAATTTTATTGCTTAAATCGCATTTTCTCGACGAGCTGAGCACGTTTTCTGAAATGTGCTCCTCCCGTCACTCTGGTTGGGTGCGCGTAGTAAAAAGTGCTCTTGGCAGCTAGAGAGTGCCGCGTTGACCACTGCGCATGAAGAAATAACCACCTGCAACGTTTGGTTTAGGTTTTGGTTGCATTTTTAATTTTATTGCTTAAATCGCATTTTCTCGACGAGCTGAGCACGTTTTCTGAAATGTGCTCCTCCCGTCACTCTGGTTGGGTGCGCATAGTAAAAAGTGCTCTTGGCAGCTAGAGAGTGCCGCGTTGACCACTGCGCATGAAGAAATAACCACCTGCAACGTTTGGTTTAGGTTTTAGGTGCATTTTTAATTTTATTGCTTAAATCGCATTTTCTCGACGAGCTGAGCACGTTTTCTGAAATGTGCTCCTCCCGTCACTCTGGTTGGGTGCGCATAGTAAAAAATGCTCTTGGCAGCTAGAGAGTGCCGCGTTGACCACTGCGCATGAAGAAATAACCACCTGCAACGTTTGGTTTAGGTTTTAGGTGCATTTTTAATTTTATTGCTTAAATCGCATTTTCTCGACGAGCTGAGCACGTTTTCTGAAATGTGCTCCTCCCGTCACTCTGGTTGGGTGCGCATAGTAAAAAGTGCTCTTGGCAGCCAGAGAGTGCCGCGTTTACCACTGCGCATGAAGAAATAACCACCTGCAACGTTTGGTTTAGGTTTTGGGTGCATTTTTAATTTTATTGCTTAAATCGCATTTTCTCGACGAGCTGAGCACGTTTTCTGAAATGTGCTCCTCCCGTCACTCTGGTTGGGTGCGCATAGTAAAAAGTGCTCTTGGCAGCTAGAGAGTGCCGCGTTTACCACTGCGCATGAAGAAATAACCACCTGCAACGTTTGGTTTAGGTTTTGGGTGCATTTTTAATTTTATTGCTTAAATCGCATTTTCTCGACGAGCTGAGCACGTTTTCTGAAATGTGCTCCTCCCGTCACTCTGGTTGGGTGCGCATAGTAAAAAGTTCTCTTGGCAGCTAGAGAGTGCCGCGTTGACCACTGCGCATGAAGAAATAACCACCTGCAACGTTTGGTTTAGGTTTTGGGTGCATTTTTAATTTTATTGCTTAAATCGCATGTTCTCGTCGAGCTGAGCACGTTTTCTGAAATGCGCTCCTCCCGTCACTCTTGTTGGGTGTGCATAGTAAAAAGTGCTCTTGGCAGCTAGAGAGTGCCGCGTTGACCACTGCGCATGAAGAAATGACCATCTGCAACGTTTGGTTTAGGTTTTGGGTGCATTTTTAATGTTATTGCTTAAATCGCATTTTCTCGACGAGCTGAGCACGTTTTCTGAAATGTGCTCCTCCCGTCACTCTGGTTGGGTGCGCATAGTAAAAAGTGCTCTTGGCAGCTAGAGAGTGCCGCGTTGACCACTGCGCATGAAGAAATAACCACCTGCAACGTTTGGTTTAGGTTTTGGGTGCATTTTTAATTTTATTGCTTAAATCGCATTTTCTCGACGAGCTGAGCACGTTTTTGGAAATGTGCTCCTCCCGTCACTCTGGTTGGGTGTGCATAGTAAAAAGTGCTCTTGGCAGCTAGACAGTGCCGCGTTGACCACTGCGCATGAAGAAATGACCATCTGCAACGTTTGGTTTAGGTTTTGGGTGCAGTTTTAATTTTATTGCTTAAATCGCATTTTCTCGACGAGCTGAGCACGTTTTCTGGAATGTGCTCCTCCCGTCACTCTGGTTGGGTGTGCATAGTAAAAAGTGCTCTTGGCAGCTAGAGAGTGCCGCGTTGACCTCTGCGCATGAAGAAATGACCATCTGCAGCGTTTGGTTTAGGTTTCAGGTGCATTTTTAATTTTATTGCTTAAATCGCATTTTCTCGACGAGCTGAGCACGTTTTCTGAAATGTGGTCCTCCCGTCACTCTGGTTGGGTGTGCATAGTAAAAAGTGCTCTTGGCAGCTAGAGAGTGCCGCGTTGACCGCTGCGCATGAAGAAATAACCACATGCAACGTTTGGTTTAGGTTTTAGGTGCATTTTTAATTTTATTGCTTAAATCGCATTTTCTCGACGAGCTGAGCACGTTTTCTGAAATGTGCTCCTCCCGTCACTCTGGTTGGGTGTGCATAGTAAAAAGTGCTCTTGGCACCTAGAGAGTGCCGCGTTGACCACTGCGCGTGAAGAAATGACCATCTGCAACGTTTGGTTTAGGTTTTGGGTTCATTTTTAATTTTATTGCTTAAATCGCATTTTCTCGACGAGCTGAGCACGTTTTCTGAAATGTGCTCCTCCCGTCACTCTGGTTGGGTGCGCGTAGTAAAAAGTGCTCTTGGCAGCTAGAGAGTGCCGCGTTGACCACTGCGCATGAAGAAATAACCACCTGCAACGTTTGGTTTAGGTTTTGGTTGCATTTTTAATTTTATTGCTTAAATCGCATTTTCTCGACGAGCTGAGCACGTTTTCTGAAATGTGCTCCTCCCGTCACTCTGGTTGGGTGCGCATAGTAAAAAGTGCTCTTGGCAGCTAGAGAGTGCCGCGTTGACCACTGCGCATGAAGAAATAACCCCCTGCAACGTTTGGTTTAGGTTTTGGGTGCATTTTTAATTTTATTGCTTAAATCGCATTTTCTCGACGAGCTGAGCACGTTTTCTGAAATGTGCTCCTCCCGTCACTCTGGTTGGGTGTGCATAGTAAAAAGTGCTCTTGGCAGCTAGAGTGCCGCGTTGACCACTGCGCATGAAGAAATGACCATCTGCAACGTTTGGTTTAGGTTTTAGGTGCATTTTTAATTTTATTGCTTAAATCGCATTTTCTGGATGAGCTGAGCACGTTTTCTGAAATGTGCTCCTCTCGTCACTCTGGTTGGGTGCGCATAGTAAAAAGTGCTCTTGGCAGCTAGAGAGTGCCGCGTTGACCACTGCGCATGAAGAAATAACCACCTGCAACGTTTGGTTTAGGTTTTGGGTGCATTTTTAATTTTATTGCTTAAATCGCATTTTCTCGACGAGCTGAGCACGTTTTCTGAAATGTGCTCCTCCCGTCACTCTCTAGCTGCCAAGAGCACTTTTTACTATGCGCACCCAACCAGAGTGACGGGAGGAGCACATTTCAGAAAACGTGCTCAGCTCGTTTTTGGAAATGTGCTCCTCCCGTCACTCTGGTTGGGTGTGCATAGTAAAAAGTGCTCTTGGCAGCTAGACAGTGCCGCGTTGACCACTGCGCATGAAGAAATGACCATCTGCAACGTTTGGTTTAGGTTTTGGGTGCAGTTTTAATTTTATTGCTTAAATCGCATTTTCTCGACGAGCTGAGCACGTTTTCTGGAATGTGCTCCTCCCGTCACTCTGGTTGGGTGTGCATAGTAAAAAGTGCTCTTGGCAGCTAGAGAGTGCCGCGTTGACCTCTGCGCATGAAGAAATGACCATCTGCAGCGTTTGGTTTAGGTTTTAGGTGCATTTTTAATTTTATTGCTTAAATCGCATTTTCTCGACGAGCTGAGCACGTTTTCTGAAATGTGCTCCTCCCGTCACTCTGGTTGGGTGTGCATAGTAAAAAGTGCTCTTGGCAGCTAGAGAGTGCCGCGTTGACCGCTGCGCATGAAGAAATAACCACATGCAACGTTTGGTTTAGGTTTTAGGTGCATTTTTAATTTTATTGCTTAAATCGCATTTTCTCGACGAGCTGAGCACGTTTTCTGAAATGTGCTCCTCCCGTCACTCTGGTTGGGTGCGCATAGTAAAAAGTGCTCTTGGCAGCTAGAAAGTGCCGCGTTGACCACTGCGCATGAAGAAATAACCACCTGCAACGTTTGGTTTAGGTTTTAGGTGCATTTTTAATTTTATTGCGTAAATCGCATTTTCTCGACGAGCTGAGCACGTTTTCTGAAATGTGCTCCTCCCGTCACTCTGGTTTGGTGTGCATAGTAAAAAGTGCTCTTGGCAGCTAGAGAGTGCCGCGTTGACCACTGCGCATGAAGAAATGACCATCTGCAACGTTTGGTTTAGGTTTTAGGTGCATTTTTAATTGTATTGCTTAATTCGCATTTCCTCAACGAGCTGAGCACGTTTTCTGAAATGTGCTCCTCCCGTCACTCTGGTTGGGTGTGCATAGTAAAAAGTGCTCTTGGCAGCTAGAGAGTGCCGCGTTGACCGCTGCGCATGAAGAAATGATCATCTGCAGCGTTTGGTTTAGGTTTTAGTTGCATTTGTAATTTTATTGCTTAAATCGCATTTTCTCGACGAGCTGAGCACGTTTTCTGAAATGTGCTCCTCCCGTCACTCTGGTTGGGTGCGCATAGTAAAAAGTGCTCTTGGCAGCTAGAGAGTGCCGCGTTGACCACTGCGCATGAAGAAATAACCACCTGCAACGTTTGGTTTAGGTTTTAGGTGCATTTTTAATTGTATTGCTTAAATCGCATTTTCTCGACGAGCTGAGCACGTTTTCTGAAATGTGCTCCTCCCGTCACTCTGGTTGGGTGCGCATAGTAAAAAGTGCTCTTGGCAGCTAGAGAGTGCCGCGTTGACCACTGCGCATGAAGAAATAACCCCCTGCAACGTTTGGTTTAGGTTTTGGGTGCATTTTTAATTTTATTGCTTAAATCGCATTTTCTCGACGAGCTGAGCACGTTTTCTGAAATGTGCTCCTCCCGTCACTCTGGTTGGGTGTGCATAGTAAAAAGTGCTCTTGGTAGCTAGAGTGCCGCGTTGACCACTGCGCATGAAGAAATGACCATCTGCAACGTTTGGTTTAGGTTTTAGGTGCATTTTTAATTTTATTGCTTAAATCGCATTTTCTGGATGAGCTGAGCACGTTTTCTGAAATGTGCTCCTCTCGTCACTCTGGTTGGGTGCGCATAGTAAAAAGTGCTCTTGGCAGCTAGAGAGTGCCGCGTTGACCACTGCGCATGAAGAAATAACCACCTGCAACGTTTGGTTTAGGTTTTGGGTGCATTTTTAATTTTATTGCTTAAATCGCATTTTCTCGACGAGCTGAGCACGTTTTCTGAAATGTGCTCCTCCCGTCACTCTGGTTGGGTGCGCATAGTAAAAAGTGCTCTTGGCAGCTCGAGAGTGCCGCATTGACCACTGCGCATGAAGAAATGACCATCTGCAACGTTTGGTTTAGGTTTTGGGTGCATTTTTAATTTTATTGCTTAAATCGCATTTTCTCGACGAGCTGAGCACGTTTTCTGAAATGTGCTCCTCCCGTCACTCTGGTTGGGTGCGCATAGTAAAAAGTGCTCTTGGCAGCTAGAGAGTGCCGCGTTGACCACTGCGCATGAAGAAATGACCATCTGCAACGTTTGGTTTAGGTTTTAGGTGCATTTTTAATTTTATTGCTTAAATCGCATTTTCTCGACGAGCTGAGCACGTTTTCTGAAATGTGCTCCTCCCGTCACTCTGGTTGGGTGCGCATAGTAAAAAGTGCTCTTGGCAGCTAGAGTGCCGCGTTGACCACTGCGCATGAAGAAATGACCATCTGCAACGTTTGGTTTAGGTTTTAGGTGCATTTTTAATTTTATTGCTTAAATCGCATTTTCTGGATGAGCTGAGCACGTTTTCTGAAATGTGCTCCTCTCGTCACTCTGGTTGGGTGCGCATAGTAAAAAGTGCTCTTGGCAGCTAGAGAGTGCCGCGTTGACCACTGCGCATGAAGAAATAACCACCTGCAACGTTTGGTTTAGGTTTTGGGTGCATTTTTAATTTTATTGCTTAAATCGCATTTTCTCGACGAGCTGAGCACGTTTTCTGAAATGTGCTCCTCCCGTCACTCTGGTTGGGTGCGCATAGTAATTAGTGCTCTTGGCAGCTAGAGAGTGCCGCGTTGACTGCTGCGCATGAATAAATAACCACCTGCAACGTTTGGTTTAGGTTTTAGGTGCATTTTTAATTTTATTGCTTAAATCGCATTTTCTCGTCGAGCTAAACACGTTTTCTGAAATGCGCTCCTCCCGTCACTCTGGTTGGGTGTGCATCGTAAAAAGTGCTCTTGGCAGCTAGAGAGTGCCGCGTTGACCACTGCGCATGAAGAAATGACCATCTGCAACGTTTGGTTTAGGTTTTGGGTGCATTTTTAATTTTATTGCTTAAATCGCATTTTCTCGACGAGCTGAGCACGTTTTCTGAAATGTGCTCCTCCCGTCACTCTGGTTGGGTGTGCATAGTAAAAAGTGCTCTTGGCAGCTCGAGAGTGCCGCGTTGACTGCTGCGCATGAAGAAATAACCACCTGCAACGTTTGGTTTAGGTTTTAGGTGCATTTTTAATTGTATTGCTTAAATCAAATTTTCTCGTCGAGCTGAGCACGTTTTCTGAAATGCGCTCCTCCCGTCACTCTGGTTGGGTGTGCATCGTAAAAAGTGCTCTTGGCAGCTAGAGAGTGCCGCGTTGATGACTGCGCATGAAGAAATAACCACCTGCAACGTTTGGTTTAGGTTTTGGGTGCATTTTTAATTTTATTGCTTAAATCGCATTTTATCGTCGAGCTGAGCACGTTTTCTGAAATGCGCTCCTCCCGTCACTCTGGTTGGGTGCGCATAGTAAAAAGTGCTCTTGGCAGCTAGAGAGTGCCGCGTTGACCACTGCGCATGAAGAAATAACCACCTCCAACGTTTGGTTTAGGTTTTGGGTGCATTTTTAATTTTATTGCTTAGATCGCAATTTCTCGACGAGCTGAGCACGTTTTCTGAAATGTGCTCCTCCAGTCACTCTGGTTGGGTGTGCATAGTAAAAAGTGCTCTTGGCAGCTAGAGAGTGCCGCGTTGACCACTGCGCATGAAGAAATGACCATCTGCAACGTTTGGTTTAGGTTTTGGGTGCAGTTTTAATTTTATTGCTTAAATCGCATTTTCTCGACGAGCTGAGCACGTTTTCTGGAATGTGCTCCTCCCGTCACTCTGGTTGGGTGTGCATAGTAAAAAGTGCTCTTGGCAGCTAGAGAGTGCCGCGTTGACCACTGCGCATGAAGAAATGACCATCTGCAGCGTTTGGTTTAGGTTTTAGGTGCATTTTTAATTTTATTGCTTAAATCGCATTTTCTCGACGAGCTGAGCACGTTTTCTGAAATGTGCTCCTCCCGTCACTCTGGTTGGGTGCGCATAGTAAAAAGTGCTCTTGGCAGCTAGAGAGTGCCGCGTTGACCACTGCATATGAAGAAATAACCACGTGCAACGTTTGGTTTAGGTTTTAGGTGCATTTTTAATTTTATTGCTTAAATCGCATTTTCTCGACGAGCTGAGCACGTTTTCTGAAATGTGCTCCTCCCGTCACTCTGGGTGGGTGCGCATAGTAAAAAGTGCTCTTGGCAGCTAGAGAGTGCCGCGTTGACCACTGCGCATGAAGAAATAACCACCTGCAACGTTTGGTTTAGGTTTTAGGTGCATTTTTAATTTTATTGCTTAAATCGCATTTTCTCGACGAGCTGAGCACGTTTTCTGAAATGTGCTCCTCCCGTCACTCTGGTTGGGTGCGCATAGTAAAAAGTGCTCTTGGCAGCTAGAGAGTGCCACGTTGACTGCTGCGCATGAAGAAATAACCACCTGCAACGTTTGGTTTAGGTTTTGGGTGCATTTTTAATTTTATTGCTTAAATCGCATTTTCTCGACGAGCTGAGCACGTTTTCTGAAATGTGCTCCTCCAGTCACTCTGGTTGGATGTGCATAGTAAAAAGTGCTCTTGGCAGCTAGAGAGTGCCGCGTTGACCACTGCGCATGAAGAAATGACCATCTGCAACGTTTGGTTTAGGTTTTAGGTGCATTTTTAATTTTATTGCTTAAATCGCATTTTCTCGACGAGCTGAGCACGTTTTCTGAAATGTGCTCCTCCCGTCACTCTGGTTGGGTGCGCATAGTAAAAAGTGCTCTTGGCAGCTAGAGAGTGCCGCGTTGACCACTGCGCATGAAGAAATAACCACCTGCAACGTTTGGTTTAGGTTTTGGGTGCATTTTTAATTTTATTGCTCAAATCGCATGTTCTCGTCGAGCTGAGCACGTTTTCTGAAATGCGCTCCTCCCGTCACTCTTGTTGGGTGTGCATAGTAAAAAGTGCTCTTGGCAGCTAGAGAGTGCCGCGTTGACCACTGCGCATGAAGAAATGACCATCTGCAACGTTTGGTTTAGGTTTTGGGTGCATTTTTAATTTTATTGCTTAAATCGCATTTTCTCGACGAGCTGAGCACGTTTTCTGAAATGTGCTGTATTGCTTAAATCGCTATTTCTCGACGAGCTGAGCACGTTTTCTGAAATGTGCTCCTCCCGTCACTCTGGTTGGGTGTGCATAGTAAAAAGTGCTCTTGGCAGCTAGAGAGTGCCGCGTTGACCACTGCGCATGAAGAAATGACCATCTGCAACGTTTGGTTTAGGTTTTAGGTGCAATTTTAATTTTATTGCTTAAATGGCATTTTCTCGACGAGCTGAGCACGTTTTCTGAAATGTGCTCCTCCCGTCACTCTGGTTGGGTGCGCATAGTAAAAAGTGCTCTTGGCAGCTAGAGAGTGCCGCGTTGACCACTGCGCATGAAGAAATAACCACCTGCAACGTTTGGTTTAGGTTTTGGGTGCATTTTTAATTTTATTGCTCAAATCGCATGTTCTCGTCGAGCTGAGCACGTTTTCTGAAATGCGCTCCTCCCGTCACTCTTGTTGGGTGTGCATAGTAAAAAGTGCTCTTGGCAGCTAGAGAGTGCCGCGTTGACCAGTGCGCATGAAGAAATGACCATCTCCAAAGTTTGGTTTAGGTTTTGGGTGCATTTTTAATTTTATTGCTTAAATCGCATTTTCTCGACGAGCTGAGCACGTTTTCTGAAATGTGCTCCTCCCGTCACTCTGGTTGGGTGCGCATAGTAAAAAGTGCTCTTGGCAGCTAGAGAGTGCCGCGTTGACCACTGCGCATGAAGAAATAACCACCTGCAACGTTTGTTTTAGGTTTTGGGTGCATTTTTAATTTTATTGCTTAGATCGCAATTTCTCGACGAGCTGAGCACGTTTTCTGAAATGTGCTCCTCCAGTCACTCTGGTTGGGTGTGCATAGTAAAAAGTGCTCTTGGCAGCTAGAGAGTGCCGCGTTGACCTCTGCGCATGAAGAAATAACCACCTGCAACGTTTGGTTTAGGTTTTAGGTGCATTTTTAATTTTATTGCTTAAATCGCATTTTCTCGACGAGCTGAGCACGTTTTCTAAAATGCGCTCCTCCCGTCACTCTGGTTGGGTGTGCATAGTAAAAAGTGCTCTTGGCAGCTAGAGAGTGCCGCGTTGACCACTGCGCATGAAGAAATGACCATCTGCAACGTTTGGTTTAGGTTTTGGGTGCATTTTTAATTTTATTGCTTAAATCGCATTTTCTCGACGAGCTGAGCACGTTTTCTGAAATGTGCTCCTCCCGTCACTCTGGTTGGGTGTGCATAGTAAAAAGTGCTCTTGGCAGCTAGAGAGTGCCGCGTTGACCACTGCGCATGAAGAAATGACCATCTGCAACGTTAGGTTTAGGTTTTAGGTGCATTTTTTATTTTATTGCTTAAATCGCATTTTCTCGACGAGCTGAGCACGTTTTCTGAAATGTGCTCCTCCCGTCACTCTGGTTGGGTGCGCATAGTAAAAAGTGCTCTTGGCAGCTAGAGAGTGCCGCGTTGACCACTGCATATGAAGAAATAACCACGTGCAACGTTTGGTTTAGGTTTTAGGTGCATTTTTAATTTTATTGCTTAAATCGCATTTTCTCGACGAGCTGAGCACGTTTTCTGAAATGTGCTCCTCCCGTCACTCTGGGTGGGTGCGCATAGTAAAAAGTGCTCTTGGCAGCTAGAGAGTGCCGCGTTGACCACTGGGCATGAAGAAATAACCACCTGCAACGTTTGGTTTAGGTTTTAGGTGCATTTTTAATTTTATTGCTTAAATAGCATTTTCTCGACGAGCTGAGCACGTTTTCTGAAATGTGCTCCTCCCGTCACTCTGGTTGGGTGCGCATAGTAAAAAGTGCTCTTGGCAGCTAGAGAGTGCCGCGTTGACTGCTGCGCATGAAGAAATAACCACCTGCAACGTTTGGTTTAGGTTTTGGGTGCATTTTTAATTTTATTGCTTAAATCGCATTTTCTCGACGAGCTGAGCACGTTTTCTGAAATGTGCTCCTCCAGTCACTCTGGTTGGATGTGCATAGTAAAAAGTGCTCTTGGCAGCTAGAGAGTGCCGCGTTGACCACTGCGCATGAAGAAATGACCATCTGCAACGTTTGGTTTAGGTTTTAGGTGCATTTTATTGCTTAAATCGCATTTTCTCGACGAGCTGAGCACGTTTTCTGAAATGTGCTCCTCCCGTCACTCTGGTTGGGTGCGCATAGTAAAAAGTGCTCTTGGCAGCTAGAGAGTGCCGCGTTGACCACTGTGCATGAAGAAATAACCACCTGCAACGTTTGGTTTAGGTTTTGGGTGCATTTTTAATTTTATTGCTCAAATCGCATGTTCTCGTCGAGCTGAGCACGTTTTCTGAAATGCGCTCCTCCCGTCACTCTTGTTGGGTGTGCATAGTAAAAAGTGCTCTTGGCAGCTAGAGAGTGCCGCGTTGACCACTGCGCATGAAGAAATGACCATCTGCAACGTTTGGTTTAGGTTTTGGGTGCATTTTTAATTTTATTGCTTAAATCGCATTTTCTCGACGAGCTGAGCACGTTTTCTGAAATGTGCTGTATTGCTTAAATCGCTATTTCTCGACGAGCTGAGCACGTTTTCTGAAATGTGCTCCTCCCGTCACTCTGGTTGGGTGTGCATAGTAAAAAGTGCTCTTGGCAGCTAGAGAGTGCCGCGTTGACCACTGCGCATGAAGAAATGACCATCTGCAACGTTTGGTTTAGGTTTTAGGTGCAATTTTAATTTTATTGCTTAAATGGCATTTTCTCGACGAGCTGAGCACGTTTTCTGAAATGTGCTCCTCCCGTCACTCTGGTTGGGTGCGCATAGTAAAAAGTGCTCTTGGCAGCTAGAGAGTGCCGCGTTGACCACTGCGCATGAAGAAATAACCACCTGCAACGTTTGGTTTAGGTTTTGGGTGCATTTTTAATTGTATTGCTCAAATCGCATGTTCTCGTCGAGCTGAGCACGTTTTCTGAAATGCGCTCCTCCCGTCACTCTTGTTGGGTGTGCATAGTAAAAAGTGCTCTTGGCAGCTAGAGAGTGCCGCGTTGACCAGTGCGCATGAAGAAATGACCATCTCCAACGTTTGGTTTAGGTTTTGGGTGCATTTTTAATTTTATTGCTTAAATCGCATTTTCTCGACGAGCTGAGCACCTTTTCCTAAATGTGCTCCTCCCGTCACTCTGGTTGGGTGCGCATAGTAAAAAGTGCTCTTGGCAGCTAGAGAGTGCCGCGTTGACCACTGCGCATGAAGAAATGACCATCTGCAACGTTTGGTTTAGGTTTTAGGTGCATTTTTTATTTTATTGCTTAAATCGCATATTCTCGACGAGCTGAGCACGTTTTCTGAAATGTGCTCCTCCCGTCAATCTGGTTGGGTGCGCATAGTAAAAAGTGCTCTTGGCAACTAGAGAGTGCCGCGTTGACCACTGCGCATAAAGAAATAACCACCTGCAACGTTTGGTTTAGGTTTTAGGTGCATTTTTAATTTTATTGCTTAAATCGCATTTTCTCGACGAGCTGAGCACGTTTTCTGAAATGTGCTCCTCCCGTCACTCTGGTTGGGTGCGCATAGTAAAAAGTGCTCTTGGCAGCTAGAGAGTGCCGCGTTGACTGCTGCGCATGAAGAAATAACCACCTGCAACGTTTGGTTTAGGTTTTAGGTGCATTTTTAATTTTATTGCTTAAATCGCATTTTCTCGACGAGCTGAGCACGTTTTCTGAAATGTGCTCCTCTCGTCACTCTGGTTGTGTGCGCATAGTAAAAAGTGCTCTTGGCAGCTAGAGAGTGCCGCGTTGACCACTGCGCATGAAGAAATAACCACCTGCAACGTTTGGTTTAGGTTTTAGGTGCATTTTTAATTTTATTGCTTAAATCGCATTTTCTCGACGAGCTGAGCACGTTTTCTGAAATGTGCTCCTCCCGTCACTCTGGTTGGGTGCGCATAGTAAAAAATGCTCTTGGCAGCTAGAGAGTGCCGCGTTGACCACTGCGCATGAAGAAATAACCACCTGCAACGTTTGGTTTAGGTTTTAGGTGCATTTTTAATTTTATTGCTTAAATGGCATTTTCTCGACGAGCTGAGCACGTTTTCTGAAATGTGCTCCTCTCGTCACTCTGGTTGTGTGCGCGTAGTAAAAAGTGCTCTTGGCAGCTAGAGAGTGCCGCGTTGACCACTGCGCATGAAGAAATAACCACCTGCAACGTTTGGTTTAGGTTTTGGGTGCATTTTTAATTTTATTGCTTAAATCGCATTTTCTCGACGAGCTGAGCACGTTTTCTGAAATGTGCTCCTCCCGTCACTCTGGTTGGGTGTGCATAGTAAAAAGTGCTCTTGGCAGCTAGAGAGTGCCGCGTTGACCACTGCACATGAAGAAATGACCACGTTTGGTTTAGGTTTTGGGTGCATTTTTAATTTTATTGCTTAAATCGCATTTTCTCGACGAGCTGAGCACGTTTTCTGAAATGTGCTCCTCCCGTCACTCTGGTTGGGTGTGCATAGTAAAAAGTGCTCTTGGCAGCTAGAGAGTGCCGCGTTGACCACTGCGCATGAAGAAATGACCATCTGCAACGTTTGGTTTAGGTTTTAGGTGCATTTTTAATTTTATTGCTTAAATCGCATTTTCTGGATGAGCTGAGCACGTTTTCTGAAATGTGCTCCTCTCGTCACTCTGGTTGGGTGCGCATAGTAAAAAGTGCTCTTGGCAGCTAGACAGTGCCGCGTCGACCACTGCGCATGAAGAAATAACCACCTGCAACGTTTGGTTTAGGTTTTGGGTGCATTTTTAATTTTATTGCTTAAATCGCATTTTCTCGACGAGCTGAGCACGTTTTCTGAAATGTGCTCCTCCCGTCACTCTGGTTGGGTGCGCATAGTAAAAAGTGCTCTTGGCAGCTAGAGAGTGCCGCGTTGACTGCTGCGCATGAAGAAATAACCACCTGCAACGTTTGGTTTAGGTTTTAGGTGCATTTTTAATTGTATTGCTTAAATCAAATTTTCTCGTCGAGCTGAGCACGTTTTCTGAAATGCGCTCCTCCCGTCACTCTGGTTGGGTGTGCATCGTAAAAAGTGCTCTTGGCAGCTAGAGAGTGCCGCGTTGATGACTGCGCATGAATAAATAACCACCTGCAACGTTTGGTTTAGGTTTTGGGTGCATTTTTAATTTTATTGCTTAAATCGCATTTTCTCGTCGAGCTGAGCACGTTTTCTGAAATGCGCTCCTCCCGTCACTCTGGTTGGGTGCGCATAGTAAAAAGTGCTCTTGGCAGCTAGAGAGTGCCGCGTTGACCAGTGCGCATGAAGAAATAACCACCTGCAACGTTTGGTTTAGGTTTTGGGTGCATTTTTAATTTTATTGCTTAAATCGCATTTTCTCGACGAGCTGAGCACGTTTTCTGATATGTGCTCCTCCCGTCACTCTGGTTGGGTGCGCATAGTAAAAAGTGCTCTTGGCAGCTAGAGAGTGCCGCGTTGACCACTGCGCATGGATAAATGACCATCTGCAACGTTTGGTTTAGGTTTTGGGTGCATTTTTAATTTTATTGCTTAAATCGCATTTTCTCGACGAGTTGAGCACGTTTTCTGGAATGTGCTCCTCCCGTCACTCTGGTTGGGTGCGCATAGTAAAAAGTGCTCTTGGCAGCTAGAGAGTGCCGCGTTGACCACTGCGCATGAAGAAATAACCACCTGCAACGTTTGGTTTAGGTTTTAGGTGCATTTTTAATTGTATTGCTTAAATCGCATTTTCTCGACGAGCTGAGCACGTTTTCTGAAATGTGCTCCTCCCGTCACTCTGGTTGGGTGCGCATAGTAAAAAGTGCTCTTGGCAGCTAGAGAGTGCCGCGTTGACCACTGCGCATGAAGAAATAACCACCTGCAACGTTTGGTTTAGGTTTTAGGTTCATTTTAAATTTTATTGCTTAAATCGCATTTTCTCGACGAGCTGAGCACGTTTTCTGAAATGTGCTCCTCCCGTCACTCTGGTTGGGTGCGCATAGTAAAAAGTGCTCTTGGCAGCTAGAGAGTGCCGCGTTGACCACTGCGCATGAAGAAATAACCACCTGCAACGTTTGGTTTAGGTTTAAGGTGCATTTTTAATTTTATTGCTTAAATCGCATTTTCTCGACGAGCTGAGCACGTTTTCTAAAATGTGCTCCTCCCGTCACTCTGGTTGGGTGTGCATAGTAAAAAGTGCTCTTGGCAGCTAGAGAGTGCCGCGTTGACCACTGCGCATGAAGAAATAACCACCTGCAACGTTTGGTTTAGGTTTTGGGTGCATTTTTAATTTTATTGCTTAAATCGCATTTTCTCGACGAGCTGAGCACGTTTTCAGAAATGTGCTCCTCCCGTCACTCTGGTTGGGTGTGCATAGTAAAAAGTGCTCTTGGCAGCTCGAGAGTGCCGCGTTGACCACTGCGCATGAAGAAATGACCATCTGCAACCTTTGGTTTAGGTTTTGGGTGCATTTTTAATTTTATTGCTTAAATCGCATTTTCTCGACGAGCTGAGCACGTTTTCTGAAATGTGCTCCTCCCGTCACTCTGGTTGGGTGCGCATAGTAAAAAGTGCTCTTGGCAGCTAGAGAGTGCCGCGTTGACTGCTGCGCATGAAGAAATAACCACCTGCAACGTTTGGTTTAGGTTTTAGGTGCATTTTTAATTTTATTGCTTAAATCGCATTTTCTCGACGAGCTGAGCACGTTTTCTGAAATGTGCTCCTCCCGTCACTCTGGTTGGGTGCGCATAGTAAAAAGTGCTCTTGGCAGCTAGACAGTGCCGCGTTGACCACTGCGCATGAAGAAATAACCCCCTGCAACGTTTGGTTTAGGTTTTGGGTGCATTTTTAATTTTATTGCTTAAATCGCATTTTCTCGACGAGCTGAGCACGTTTTCTGAAATGTGCTCCTCCCGTCACTCTGGTTGGGTGTGCATAGTAAAAAGTGCTCTTGGCAGCTAGAGAGTGCCGCGTTGACCACTGCGCATGAAGAAATAACCACCTGCAACGTTTGGTTTAGGTTTTAGGTGCATTTTTAATTTTATTGCTTAAATCGCATTTTCTCGACGAGCTGAGCACGTTTTCTGAAATGTGCTCCTCCCGTCACTCTGGTTGGGTGCGCATAGTAAAAGGTGCTCTTGGCAGCTAGAGAGTGCCGCGTTGACCACTGCGCATGAAGAAATAACCCCCTGCAACGTGTGGTTTAGGTTTTGGGTGCATTTTTAATTTTATTGCTTAAATCGCATTTTCTCGACGAGCTGAGCACGTTTTCTGAAATGTGCTCCTCCCGTCACTCTGGTTGGGTGCGCATAGTAAAAAGTGCTCTTGGCAGCTAGAGAGTGCCGCGTTGACCACTGCGCATGAAGAAATGACCATCTGCAACGTTTGGTTTAGGTTTTAGGTGCATTTTTAATTTTATTGCTTAAATCGCATTTTCTGGATGAGCTGAGCACGTTTTCTGAAATGTGCTCCTCCCGTCACTCTGGTTGGGTGCGCATAGTAAAAAGTGCTCTTGGCAGCTAGAGAGTGCCGCGTTGACCACTGCGCATGAAGAAATAACCACCTGTAACGTTTGGTTTAGGTTTTAGGTGCATTTTTAATTTTATTGCTTAAATCGCATTTTCTCGACGAGCTGAGCACGTTTTCTGAAATGTGCTCCTCCCGTCACTCTGGTTGGGTGCGCATAGTAAAAAGTGCTCTTGGCAGCTGGAGAGTGCCGCTTTGACTGCTGCGCATGAAGAAATAACCACCTGCAACGTTTTGTTTAGGTTTTGGGTGCATTTTTAATTTTATTGCTTAAATCGCATTTTCTCGACGAGCTGAGCACGTTTTCTGAAATGTGCTCCTCCCGTCACTCTGGTTGGGTGTGCATAGTAAAAAGTGCTCTTGGCAGCTCGAGAGTGCCGCGTTGACCACTGCGCATGAAGAAATGACCATCTGCAACCTTTCGTTTAGGTTTTGGGTGCATTTTTAATTTTATTGCTTAAATCGCATTTTCTCGACGAGCTGAGCACGTTTTCTGAAATGTGCTCCTCCCGTCACTCTGGTTGGGTGCGCATAGTAAAAAGTGCTCTTGGCAGCTAGAGAGTGCCGCGTTGACCACTGCGCATGAAGAAATGACCATCTGCAACGTTTGGTTTAGGTTTTAGGTGCATTTTTAATTTTATTGCTTAAATCGCATTTTCTGGATGAGCTGAGCACGTTTTCTGAAATGTGCTCCTCTCGTCACTCTGGTTGGGTGCGCATAGTAAAAAGTGCTCTTGGCAGCTAGAGAGTGCCGCGTTGACCACTGCGCATGAAGAAATAACCACCTGCAACGTTTGGTTTAGGTTTTGGGTGCATTTTTAATTTTATTGCTTAAATCGCATTTTCTCGACGAGCTGAGCACGTTTTCTGAAATGTGCTCCTCCCGTCACTCTGGTTGGGTGCGCATAGTAAAAAGTGCTCTTGGCAGCTAGAGAGTGCCGCGTTGACTGCTGCGCATGAAGAAATAACCACCTGCAACGTTTGGTTTAGGTTTTAGGTGCATTTTTAATTTTATTGCTTAAATCGCATTTTCTCGACGAGCTGAGCACGTTTTCTGAAATGTGCTCCTCTCGTCACTCTGGTTGTGTGCGCATAGTAAAAAGTGCTCTTGGCAGCTAGAGAGTGCCGCGTTGACCACTGCGCATGAAGAAATAACCACCTGCAACGTTTGGTTTAGGTTTTAGGTGCATTTTTAATTTTATTGCTTAAATCGCATTTTCTCGACGAGCTGAGCACGTTTTCTGAAATGTGCTCCTCCCGTCACTCTGGTTGGGTGCGCATAGTAAAAAATGCTCTTGGCAGCTAGAGAGTGCCGCGTTGACCACTGCGCATGAAGAAATAACCACCTGCAACGTTTGGTTTAGGTTTTAGGTGCATTTTTAATTTTATTGCTTAAATGGCATTTTCTCGACGAGCTGAGCACGTTTTCTGAAATGTGCTCCTCTCGTCACTCTGGTTGTGTGCGCGTAGTAAAAAGTGCTCTTGGCAGCTAGAGAGTGCCGCGTTGACCACTGCGCATGAAGAAATAACCACCTGCAACGTTTGGTTTAGGTTTTGGGTGCATTTTTAATTTTATTGCTTAAATCGCATTTTCTCGACGAGCTGAGCACGTTTTCTGAAATGTGCTCCTCCCGTCACTCTGGTTGGGTGTGCATAGTAAAAAGTGCTCTTGGCAGCTAGAGAGTGCCGCGTTGACCACTGCGCATGAAGAAATGACCATCTGCAACATTAGGTTTAGGTTTTAGGTGCATTTTTAATTTTATTGCTTAATTCGCATTTTCTCGACGAGCTGAGCACGTTTTCTGAAATGTGCTCCTCCCGTCACTCTGGTTGGGTGCGCATAGTAAAAAGTTCTCTTGGCAGCTAGAGAGTGCCGCGTTGACCACTGCGCATGAAGAAATAACCACCTGCAACGTTTGGTTTAGGTTTTAGGTGCATTTTTAATTTTATTGCTTAAATCGCATTTTCTCGACGAGCTGAGCACGTTTTCTGAAATGTGCTCCTCCCGTCACTCTGGTTGGGTGCGCATAGTAAAAAGTGCTCTTGGCAGCTAGAGAGTGCCGCGTTGACCACTGCACATGAAGAAATGACCACGTTTGGTTTAGGTTTTGGGTGCATTTTTAATTTTATTGCTTAAATCGCATTTTCTCGACGAGCTGAGCACGTTTTCTGAAATGTGCTCCTCCCGTCACTCTGGTTGGGTGTGCATAGTAAAAAGTGCTCTTGGCAGCTAGAGAGTGCCGCGTTGACCACTGCGCATGAAGAAATGACCATCTGCAACGTTTGGTTTAGGTTTTAGGTGCATTTTTAATTTTATTGCTTAAATAGCATTTTCTGGATGAGCTGAGCACGTTTTCTGAAATGTGCTCCTCTCGTCACTCTGGTTGGGTGCGCATAGTAAAAAGTGCTCTTGGCAGCTAGACAGTGCCGCGTCGACCACTGCGCATGAAGAAATAACCACCTGCAACGTTTGGTTTAGGTTTTGGGTGCATTTTTAATTTTATTGCTTAAATCGCATTTTCTCGACGAGCTGAGCACGTTTTCTGAAATGTGCTCCTCCCGTCACTCTGGTTGGGTGCGCATAGTAAAAAGTGCTCTTGGCAGCTAGAGAGTGCCGCGTTGACTGCTGCGCATGAAGAAATAACCACCTGCAACGTTTGGTTTAGGTTTTAGGTGCATTTTTAATTGTATTTCTTAAATCAAATTTTCTCGTCGAGCTGAGCACGTTTTCTGAAATGCGCTCCTCCCGTCACTCTGGTTGGGTGTGCATCGTAAAAAGTGCTCTTGGCAGCTAGAGAGTGCCGCGTTGATGACTGCGCATGAATAAATAACCACCTGCAACGTTTGGTTTAGGTTTTGGGTGCATTTTTAATTTTATTGCTTAAATCGCATTTTCTCGTCGAGCTGAGCACGTTTTCTGAAATGCGCTCCTCCCGTCACTCTGGTTGGGTGCGCATAGTAAAAAGTGCTCTTGGCAGCTAGAGAGTGCCGCGTTGACCAGTGCGCATGAAGAAATAACCACCTGCAACGTTTGGTTTAGGTTTTGGGTGCATTTTTAATTTTATTGCTTAAATCGCATTTTCTCGACGAGCTGAGCACGTTTTCTGATATGTGCTCCTCCCGTCACTCTGGTTGGGTGCGCATAGTAAAAAGTGCTCTTGGCAGCTAGAGAGTGCCGCGTTGACCACTGCGCATGGATAAATGACCATCTGCAACGTTTGGTTTAGGTTTTGGGTGCATTTTTAATTTTATTGCTTAAATCGCATTTTCTCGACGAGTTGAGCACGTTTTCTGGAATGTGCTCCTCCCGTCACTCTGGTTGGGTGCGCATAGTAAAAAGTGCTCTTGGCAGCTAGAGAGTGCCGCGTTGACCACTGCGCATGAAGAAATAACCACCTGCAACGTTTGGTTTAGGTTTTAGGTGCATTTTTAATTTTATTGCTTAAATCGCATTTTCTCGACGAGCTGAGCACGTTTTCTGAAATGTGCTCCTCCCGTCACTCTGGTTGGGTGCGCATAGTAAAAAGTGCTCTTGGCAGCTAGAGAGTGTCGCGTTCACTGCTGCGCATGAAGAAATAACCACCTGCAACGTTTGGTTTAGGTTTTAGGTGCATTTTTAATTTTATTGCATAATTCGCATTTTCTCGACGAGCTGAGCACGTTTTCTGAAATGTGCTCCTCCCGTCACTCTGGTTGGGTGCGCATAGTAAAAAGTGCTCTTGGCAGCTAGAGAGTGCCGCGTTGACCACTGCGCATGAAGAAATGACCATCTGCAACGTTTGGTTTAGGTTTTAGGTGCATTTTTAATTTTATTGCTTAAATCGCATTTTCTGGATGAGCTGAGCACGTTTTCTGAAATGTGCTCCTCCCGTCACTCTGGTTGGGTGCGCATAGTAAAAAGTGCTCTTGGCAGCTAGAGAGTGCCGCGTTGACTGCTGCGCATGAAGAAATAACCACCTGCAACGTTTGGTTTAGGTTTTGGGTGCATTTTTAATTTTATTGCTTAAATCGCATTTTCTCGACGAGCTGAGCACGTTTTCAGAACTGTGCTCCTCCCGTCACTCTGGTTGGGTGTGCATAGTAAAAAGTGCTCTTGGCAGCTCGAGAGTGCCGCGTTGACCACTGCGCATGAAGAAATGACCATCTGCAACCTTTGGTTTAGGTTTTGGGTGCATTTTTAATTTTATTGCTTAAATCGCATTTTCTCGACGAGCTGAGCACGTTTTCTGAAATGTGCTCCTCCCGTCACTCTGGTTGGGTGCGCATAGTAAAAAGTGCTCTTGGCAGCTAGAGAGTGCCGCGTTGACCACTACGCATGAAGAAATGACCATCTGCAACGTTTGGTTTAGGTTTTAGGTGCATTTTTAATTTTATTGCTTAAATCGCATTTTCTCGACGAGCTGAGCACGTTTTCTGAAATGTGCTCCTCCCGTCACTCTGGTTGGGTGCACATAGTAAAAAGTGCTCTTGGCAGCTAGAGAGTGCCGCGTTGACTGCTGCGCATGAAGAAATAACCACCTGCAACGTTTGGTTTAGGTTTTAGGTGCATTTTTAATTTTATTGCTTAAATCGCATTTTCTCGACGAGCTGAGCACGTTTTCTGAAATGTGCTCCTCCCGTCACTCTGGTTGGGTGCGCATAGTAAAAAGTGCTCTTGGCAGCTAGAGAGTGCCGCGTTGACCACTGCGCATGAAGAAATAACCCCCTGCAACGTTTGGTTTAGGTTTTGGGTGCATTTTTAATTTTATTGCTTAAATCGCATTTTCTCGACGAGCTGAGCACGTTTTCTGAAATGTGCTCCTCCCATCACTCTGGTTGGGTGTGCATAGTAAAAAGTGCTCTTGGCAGCTAGAGAGTGCCGCGTTGACCACTGCGCATGAAGAAATGACCATCTGCAACGTTTGGTTTAGGTTTTAGGTGCATTTTTAATTTTATTGCTTAAATCGCATTTTCTGGATGAGCTGAGCACGTTTTCTGAAATGTGCTCCTCTCGTCACTCTGGTTGGGTGCGCATAGTAAAAAGTGCTCTTGGCAGCTAGAGAGTGCCGCGTTGACCACTGCGCATGAAGAAATAACTACCTGCAACGTTTGGTTTAGGTTTTGGGTGCATTTTTAATTGTATTGCTTAAATCGCATTTTCTCGACGAGCTGAGCACGTTTTCTGAAATGTGCTCCTCCCGTCACTCTGGTTGGGTGCGCATAGTAAAAAGTGCTCTTGGCAGCTAGAGAGTGCCGCGTTGACTGCTGCGCATGAAGAAATAACCACCTGGAACGTTTGGTTTAGGTTTTGGGTGCATTTTTAATTTTATTGCTTAAATCGCATTTTCTCGTCGAGCTGAGCACGTTTTCTGAAATGCGCTCCTCCTGTCACTCTGGTTGGGTGCGCATAACAAAAAGTGCTCTTGGCAGCTAGAGAGTGCCGCGTTGACCACTGCGCATGAAGAAATAACCACCTGCAACGTTTGGTTTAGGTTTTGGGTGCATTTTTAATTTTATTGCTTAAATCGCATTTTCTCGACGAGCTGAGCACGTTTTCTGAAATGTGCTCCTCCCGTCACTCTGGTTGGGTGCGCATAGTAAAAAGTGACTTGGCAGCTAGAGAGTGCCGCGTTGACCACTGCGCATGAAGAAATGACCATCTGCAACGTTTGGTTTAGGTTTTGGGTGCATTTTTAATTTTATTGCTTAAATCGCATTTTCTCGAAGAGCTTAGCACGTTTTCTGGAATGTGCTCCTCCCGTCACTCTGGTTGGGTGCGCATAGTAAAAAGTGCTCTTGGCAGCTAGAGAGTGCCGCGTTGACCACTGCGCATGAAGAAATAACCACCTGCAACGTTTGGTTTAGGTTTTAGGTGCATTTTTAATTGTATTGCTTAAATCGCATTTTCTCGACGAGCTGAGCACGTTTTCTGAAATGTGCTCCTCCCGTCACTCTGGTTGGGTGCGCATAGTAAAAAGTGCTCTTGGCAGCTAGAGAGTGTCGCGTTCACTGCTGCGCATGAAGAAATAACCACCTGCAACGTTTGGTTTAGGTTTTAGGTGCATTTTTAATTTTATTGCATAATTCGCATTTTCTCGACGAGCTGAGCACGTTTTCTGAAATGTGCTCCTCCCGTCACTCTGGTTGGGTGCGCATAGTAAAAAGTGCTCTTGGCAGCTAGAGAGTGCCGCGTTGACCACTGCGCATGAAGAAATAATCACCTGAAACGTTTGGTTTAGGTTTTAGGTGCATTTTTAATTTTATTGCTTAAATCGCATTTTCTCGACGAGCTGAGCACGTTTTCTGAAATGTGCTCCTCCCGTCACTCTGGTTGGGTGCGCATAGTAAAAAATGCTATTGGCAGCTAGAGAGTGCCGCGTTGACCACTGCGCATGAAGAAATAACCACCTGCAACGTTTGGTTTAGGTTTAAGGTGCATTTTTAATTGTATTGCTTAAATCGCATTTTCTCGACGAGCTGAGCACGTTTTCTGAAATGTGCTCCTCCCGTCACTTTGGTTGGGTGTGCATAGTAAAAAGTGCTCTTGGCAGCTAGAGAGTGCCGCGTTGACCACTGCACATGAAGAAATGACCATCTGCAACGTTTGGTTTAGGTTTTGGGTGCATTTTTAATTTTATTGCTTAAATCGCATTTTCTCGACGAGCTGAGCACGTTTTCTGAAATGTGCTCCTCCCGTCACTCTGGTTGGGTGTGCATAGTAAAAAGTGCTCTTGGCAGCTAGAGAGTGCCGCGTTGACCACTGCGCATGAAGAAATGACCATCTGCAACGTTTGGTTTAGGTTTTAGGAGCATTTTTAATTTTATTGCTTAAATCGCATTTTCTGGATGAGCTGAGCACGTTTTCTGAAATGTGCTCCTCTCGTCACTCTGGTTGGGTGCGCATAGTAAAAAGTGCTCTTGGCAGCTAGACAGTGCCGCGTTGACCACTGCGCATGAAGAAATAACCACCTGCAACGTTTGGTTTAGGTTTTGGGTGCATTTTTAATTTTATTGCTTAAATCGCATTTTCTCGACGAGCTGAGCACGTTTTCTTAAATGTGCTCCTCCCATCACTCTGGTTGGGTGCGCATAGTAAAAAGTGCTCTTGGCAGCTAGAGAGTGCCGCGTTGACTGCTGCGCATGAAGAAATAACCACCTGCAACGTTTGGTTTAGGTTTTAGGTGCATTTTTAATTGTATTGCTTAAATCAAATTTTCTCGTCGAGCTGAGCACGTTTTCTGAAATGCGCTCCTCCCGTCACTCTGGTTGGGTGTGCATCGTAAAAAGTGCTCTTGGCAGCTAGAGAGTGCCGCGTTGATGACTGCGCATGAAGAAATAACCACCTGCAACGTTTGGTTTAGGTTTTGGGTGCATTTTTAATTTTATTGCTTAAATCGCATTTTCTCGTCGAGCTGAGCACGTTTTCTGAAATGCGCTCCTCCCGTCACTCTGGTTGGGTGCGCATAGTAAAAAGTGCTCTTGGCAGCTAGAGAGTGCCGCGTTGACCACTGCGCATGAAGAAATAACCACCTGCAACGTTTGGTTTAGGTTTTAGGTGCATTTTTAATTTTATTGCTTAAATCGCATTTTCTCGACGAGCTGAGCACGTTTTCTGAAATGTGCTCCTCCCGTCACTCTGGTTGGGTGCGCATAGTAAAAAGTGCTCTTGGCAGCTAGAGAGTGCCGCGTTGACCACTGCGCATGAAGAAATGACCATCTGCAACGTTTGGTATAGGTTTTGGGTGCATTTTTAATTTTATTGCTTAAATCGCATTTTCTCGACGAGCTGAGCACGTTTTCTGGAATGTGCTCCTCCCGTCACTCTGGTTGGGTGCGCATAGTAAAAAGTGCTCTTGGCAGCTAGAGAGTGCCGCGTTGACCACTGCGCATGAAGAAATAACCACCTGCAACGTTTGGTTTAGGTTTTAGGTGCATTTTTAATTGTATTGCTTAAATCGCATTTTCTCGACGAGCTGAGCACGTTTTCTGAAATGTGCTCCTCCCGTCACTCTGGTTGGGTGCGCATAGTAAAAAGTGCTCTTGGCAGCTAGAGAGTGCCGCGTTGACCACTGCGCATGAAGAAATAACCACCTGCAACGTTTGGTTTAGGTTTTAGGTGCATTTTTAATTTTATTGCTTAAATCGCATTTTCTCGACGAGCTGAGCACGTTTTCTGAAATGTGCTCCTCCCGTCACTCTGGTTGGGTGCGCATAGTAAAAAGTGCTCTTGGCAGCTAGAGAGTGCCGCGTTGACCACTGCGCATGAAGAAATAACCCCCTGCAACGTTTGGTTTAGGTTTTGGGTGCATTTTTAATTTTATTGCTTAAATCGCATTTTCTCGACGAGCTGAGCACGTTTTCTGAAATGTGCTCCTCCCGTCACTCTGGTTGGGTGCGCATAGTAAAAAGTGCTCTTGGCAGCTAGAGAGTGCCGCGTTGACCACTGCGCATGAAGAAATGACCATCTGCAACGTTTGGTTTAGGTTTTAGGTGCATTTTTAATTTTATTGCTTAAATCGCATTTTCTGGATGAGCTGAGCACGTTTTCTGAAATGTGCTCCTCCCGTCACTCTGGTTGGGTGCGCATAGTAAAAAGTGCTCTTGGCAGCTAGAGAGTGCCGCGTTGACTGCTGCGCATGAAGAAATAACCACCTGCAACGTTTTGTTTAGGTTTTGGGTGCATTTTTAATTTTATTGCTTAAATCGCATTTTCTCGACGAGCTGAGCACGTTTTCTGAAATGCGCTCCTCCCGTCACTCTGGTTGGGTGCGCATAGTAAAAAATGCTCTTGGCAGCTAGAGAGTGCCGCGTTGACCACTGCGCATGAAGAAATAACCACCTGCAACGTTTGGTTTAGGTTTAAGGTGCATTTTTAATTTTATTGCTTAAATCGCATTTTCTCGACGAGCTGAGCACGTTTTCTGAAATGTGCTCCTCCCGTCACTCTGGTTGGGTGTGCATAGTAAAAAGTGCTCTTGGCAGCTAGAGAGTGCCGCGTTGACCACTGCGCATGAAGAAATAACCACCTGCAACGTTTGGTTTAGGTTTTAGGTGCATTTTTAATTTTATTGCTTAAATCGCATTTTCTCGACGAGCTGAGCACGTTTTCTGAAATGTGCTCCTCCCGTCACTCTGGTTGGGTGCGCATAGTAAAAAGTGCTCTTGGCAGCTAGAGAGTGCCGCGTTGACTGCTGCGCATGAAGAAATAACCACCTGCAACGTTTTGTTTAGGTTTTGGGTGCATTTTTAATTTTATTGCTTAAATCGCATTTTCTCGACGAGCTGAGCACGTTTTCTGAAATGTGCTCCTCCCGTCACTCTGGTTGGGTGTGCATAGTAAAAAGTGCTCTTGGCAGCTCGAGAGTGCCGCGTTGACCACTGCGCATGAAGAAATGACCATCTGCAACCTTTCGTTTAGGTTTTGGGTGCATTTTTAATTGTATTGGTTAAATCGCATTTTCTCGACGAGCTGAGCACGTTTTCTGAAATGTGCTCCTCCCGTCACTCTGGTTGGGTGTGCATAGTAAAAAGTGCTCTTGGCAGCTAGAGAGTGCCGCGTTGACCACTGCGCATGAAGAAATGACCATCTGCAACGTTTGGTTTAGGTTTAAGGTGCATTTTTAATTTTATTGCTTAAATCGCATTTTCTGGATGAGCTGAGCACGTTTTCTGAAATGTGCTCCTCTCGTCACTCTGGTTGGGTGCGCATAGTAAAAAGTGCTCTTGGCAGCTAGAGAGTGCCGCGTTGACCACTGCGCATGAAGAAATAACCACCGGCAACGTTTGGTTTAGGTTTTGGGTGCATTTTTAATTTTATTGCTTAAATCGCATTTTCTCGACGAGCTGAGCACGTTTTCTGAAATGTGCTCCTCCCGTCACTCTGGTTGGGTGCGCATAGTAAAAAGTGCTCTTGGCAGCTAGAGAGTGCCGCGTTGACTGCTGCGAATGAAGAAATAACCACCTGCAACGTTTGGTTTAGGTTTTAGGTGCATTTTTAATTTTATTGCTTAAATCGCATTTTCTCGTCGACCTGAGCACGTTTTCTGAAATGCGCTCCTCCCGTCACTCTGGTTGGGTGTGCATCGTAAAAAGTGCTCTTGGCAGCTAGAGAGTGCCGCGTTGATGACTGCGCATGAAGAAATAACCACCTGCAACGTTTGGTTTAGGTTTTGGGTGCATTTTTAATTTTATTGCTTAAATCGCATTTTCTCGTCGAGCTGAGCACGTTTTCTGAAATGCGCTCCTCCTGTCACTCTGGTTGGGTGCGCATAATAAAAAGTGCTCTTGGCAGCTAGAGAGTGCCGCGTTGACCACTGCGCATGAAGAAATAACCACCTGCAACGTTTGGTTTAGGTTTTGGGTGCATTTTTAATTTTATTGCTTAAATCGCATTTTCTCGACGAGCTGAGCACGTTTTCTGAAATGTGCTCCTCCCGTCACTCTGGTTGGGTGCGCATAGTAAAAAGTGCTCTTGGCAGCTAGAGAGTGCCGCGTTGACCACTGCGCATGAAGAAATGACCATCTGCAACGTTTGGTTTAGGTTTTGGGTGCATTTTTAATTTTATTGCTTAAATCGCATTTTCTCGATGAGCTGAGCACGTTTTCTGAAATGTGCTCCTCCCGTCACTCTGGTTGGGTGCGCATAGTAAAAAGTGCTCTTGGCAGCTAGAGAGTGCCGCGTTGACCACTGCGCATGAAGAAATAACCACCTGCAACGTTTGGTTTAGGTTTTAGGTGCATTTTTAATTGTATTGCTTAAATCGCATTTTCTCGACGAGCTGAGCACGTTTTCTGAAATGTGCTCCTCCCGTCACTCTGGTTGGGTGCGCATAGTAAAAAGTGCTCTTGGCAGCTAGAGAGTGTCGCGTTCACTGCTGCGCATGAAGAAATAACCACCTGCAACGTTTGGTTTAGGTTTTAGGTGCAATTTTAATTTTATTGCTTAATTCGCATTTTCTCGACGAGCTGAGCACGTTTTCTGAAATGTGCTCCTCCCGTCACTCTGGTAGGGTGCGCATAGTAAAAAGTGCTCTTGGCAGCTAGAGAGTGCCGCGTTGACCACTGCGCATGAAGAAATAACCACCTGCAACGTTTGGTTTAGGTTTTAGGTGCATTTTTAATTTTATTGCTTAAATCGCATTTTCTCGACGAGCTGAGCACGTTTTCTGAAATGTGCTCCTCCCGTCACTCTGGTTGGGTGCGCATAGTAAAAAGTGCTCTTGGCAGCTAGAGAGTGCCGCGTTGACCGCTGCACATGAAGAAATAACCACCTGCAACGTTTGGTTTAGGTTTTAGGTGCATTTTAAATGTTATTGCTTAAATCGCATTTTCTCGACGAGCTGAGCACGTTTTCTGAAATGTGCTCCTCCCGTCACTCTGGTTGGGTGCGTATAGTTAAAAGTGCTCTTGGCAGCTAGAGAGTGCCGCGTTGACCACTGCGCATAAAGAAATAACCACCTGCAACGTTTGGTTTAGGTTTTAGGTGCATTTTTAATTTTATTGCTTAAATCGCATTTTCTCGACGAGCTGAGCACGTTTTCTGAAATGTGCTCCTCCCGTCACTCTGGTTGGGTGCGCATAGTAAAAAGTGCTCTTGGCAGCTAGAGAGTGCCGCGTTCACTGCTGCACATGAAGAAATAACCACCTGCAACGTTTGGTTTAGGTTTTGGGTGCATTTTTAATTTTATTGCTTAAATCGCATTTTCTCGACGAGCTGAGCACGTTTTCTGAAATGTGCTCCTCCCGTCACTCTGGTTGGGTGTGCATAGTAAAAAGTGCTCTTGGCAGCTAGAGAGTGCCGCGTTGTCCACTGTGCATGAAGAAATAACCACTTCAACGTTTGGTTTAGGTTTTGGGTGCATTTTTAATTTTATTGCTTAAATCGCATTTTCTCGACGAGCTGAGCACGTTTTCTGAAATGTGCTCCTTCCGTCACTCTGGTTGGGTGCGCATAGTAAAAAGTGCTCTTGGCAGCTAGAGAGTGCCGCGTTGACCACTGCGCATGAAGAAATGACCATCTGCAACGTTTGGTTTAGGTTTTAGGTGCATTTTTAATTTTATTGCTTAAATCGCATTTTCTGGATGAGCTGAGTACGTTTTCTGAAATGTGCTCCTCCCGTCACTCTGGTTGGGTGCGCATAGTAAAAAGTGCTCTTGGCAGCTAGAGAGTGCCGCGTTGACTGCTGCGCATGAAGAAATAACCACCTGCAACGTTTGGTTTAGGTTTTAGGTGCATTTTTAATTTTATTGCTTAAATCGCATTTTCTCGACGAGCTGAGCACGTTTTCTGAAATGTGCTCCTCCCGTCACTCTGGTTGGGTGCGCATAGTAAAAAGTGCTCTAGGCAGCTAGAGAGTGCCGCGTTGACTGCTGCGCATGAAGAAATAACCACCTGCAACGTTTGGTTTAGGTTTTAGGTGCATTTTTAATTTTATTGCTTAAATCGCATTTTCTGGATGAGCTGAGCACGTTTTCTGAAATGTGCTCCTCCCGTCACTCTGGTTGGGTGCGCATAGTAAAAAGTGCTCTTGGCAGCTAGAGAGTGCCGCGTTGACCACTGCGCATAAAGAAATAACCACCTGCAACGTTTGGTTTAGGTTTTGGGTGCATTTTTAATTTTATTGCTTAAATCGCATTTTCTCGACGAGCTGAGCACGTTTTCTGAAATGTGCTCCTCCCGTCACTCTGGTTGGGTGTGCATAGTAAAAAGTGCTCTTGGCAGCTAGAGAGTGCCGCGTTGACCACTGCGCATAAAGAAATAACCACCTGCAACGTTTGGTTTAGGTTTTAGGTGCATTTTTAATTTTATTGCTTAAATCGCATTTTCTCGACGAGCTGAGCACGTTTTCTGAAATGTGCTCCTCCCGTCACTCTGGTTGGGTGCGCATAGTAAAAAGTGCTATTGGCAGCTAGAGAGTGCCGCGTTGACTGCTGCGCATGAAGAAATAACCACCTGCAACGTTTTGTTTAGGTTTTGGGTGCATTTTTAATTTTATTGCTTAAATCGCATTTTCTCGACGAGCTGAGCACGTTTTCTGAAATGTGCTCCTCCCGTCACTCTGGTTGGGTGCGCATAGTAAAAAATGCTCTTGGCAGCTAGAGAGTGCCGCGTTGACCACTGCGCATGAAGAAATAACCACCTGCAACGTTTGGTTTAGGTTTAAGGTGCATTTTTAATTTTATTGCTTAAATCGCATTTTCTCGACGAGCTGAGCACGTTTTCTGAAATGTGCTCCTCCCGTCACTCTGGTTGGGTGTGCATAGTAAAAAGTGCTCTTGGCAGCTAGAGAGTGCCGCGTTGACTGCTGCGCATGAAGAAATGAGCATCTGCAACGTTTGGTTTAGGTTTTGGGTGCATTTTTAATTTTATTGCTTAAATCGCATTTTCTCGACGAGCTGAGCACGTTTTCTGAAATGTGCTCCTCCCGTCACTCTGGTTGGGTGTGCATAGTAAAAAGTGCTCTTGGCAGCTAGAGAGTGCCGCGTTGACTGCTGCGCATGAAGAAATGAGCATCTGCAACGTTTGGTTTAGGTTTTGGGTGCATTTTTAATTTTATTGCTTAAATCGCATTTTCTCGACGAGCTGAGCACGTTTTCTGAAATGTGCTCCTCCCGTCACTCTGGTTGGGTGTGCATAGTAAAAAGTGCTCTTGGCAGCTCGAGAGTGCCGCGTTGACCACTGCGCATGAAGAAATAACCACCTGCAACGTTTGGTTTAGGTTTAAGGTGCATTTTTAATTTTATTGCTTAAATCGCATTTTCTCGACGAGCTGAGCACGTTTTCTGAAATGTGCTCCTCCCGTCACTCTGGTTGGGTGCGCATAGTAAAAAGTGCTCTTGGCAGATAGAGAGTGCCGCGTTCACTGCTGCACATGAAGAAATAACCACCTGCAACGTTTGGTTTAGGTTTTGGGTGCATTTTTAATTTTATTGCTTAAATCGCATTTTCTCGACGAGCTGAGCACGTTTTCTGAAATGTGCTCCTCCCGTCACTCTGGTTGGGTGCGCATAGTAAAAAGTGCTCTTGGCAGCTAGAGAGTGCCGCGTTGACTGCTGCGCATGAAGAAATAACCACCTGCAACGTTTGGTTTAGGTTTTAGGTGCATTTTTAATTGTATTGCTTAAATCAAATTTTCTCGTCGAGCTGAGCACGTTTTCTGAAATGCGCTCCTCCCGTCACTCTGGTTGGGTGTGCATCGTAAAAAGTGCTCTTGGCAGCTAGAGAGTGCCGCGTTGATGACTGCGCATGAATAAATAACCACCTGCAACGTTTGGTTTAGGTTTTGGGTGCATTTTTAATTTTATTGCTTAAATCGCATTTTCTCGTCGAGCTGAGCACGTTTTCTGAAATGCGCTCCTCCCGTCACTCTGGTTGGGTGCGCATAGTAAAAAGTGCTCTTGGCAGCTAGAGAGTGCCGCGTTGACCAGTGCGCATGAAGAAATAACCACCTGCAACGTTTGGTTTAGGTTTTGGGTGCATTTTTAATTTTATTGCTTAAATCGCATTTTCTCGACGAGCTGAGCACGTTTTCTGATATGTGCTCCTCCCGTCACTCTGGTTGGGTGCGCATAGTAAAAAGTGCTCTTGGCAGCTAGAGAGTGCCGCGTTGACCACTGCGCATGGATAAATGACCATCTGCAACGTTTGGTTTAGGTTTTGGGTGCATTTTTAATTTTATTGCTTAAATCGCATTTTCTCGACGAGTTGAGCACGTTTTCTGGAATGTGCTCCTCCCGTCACTCTGGTTGGGTGCGCATAGTAAAAAGTGCTCTTGGCAGCTAGAGAGTGCCGCGTTGACCACTGCGCATGAAGAAATAACCACTTGCAACGTTTGGTTTAGGTTTTAGGTGCATTTTTAATTGTATTGCTTAAATCGCATTTTCTCGACGAGCTGAGCACGTTTTCTGAAATGTGCTCCTCCCGTCACTCTGGTTGGGTGCGCATAGTAAAAAGTGCTCTTGGCAGCTAGAGAGTGCCGCGTTGACCACTGCGCATGAAGAAATAACCACCTGCAACGTTTGGTTTAGGTTTTAGGTTCATTTTAAATTTTATTGCTTAAATCGCATTTTCTCGACGAGCTGAGCACGTTTTCTGAAATGTGCTCCTCCCGTCACTCTGGTTGGGTGCGCATAGTAAAAAGTGCTCTTGGCAGCTAGAGAGTGCCGCGTTGACCACTGCGCATGAAGAAATAACCACCTGCAACGTTTGGTTTAGGTTTAAGGTGCATTTTTAATTTTATTGCTTAAATCGCATTTTCTCGACGAGCTGAGCACGTTTTCTAAAATGTGCTCCTCCCGTCACTCTGGTTGGGTGTGCATAGTAAAAAGTGCTCTTGGCAGCTAGAGAGTGCCGCGTTGACCACTGCGCATGAAGAAATAACCACCTGCAACGTTTGGTTTAGGTTTTGGGTGCATTTTTAATTTTATTGCTTAAATCGCATTTTCTCGACGAGCTGAGCACGTTTTCAGAAATGTGCTCCTCCCGTCACTCTGGTTGGGTGTGCATAGTAAAAAGTGCTCTTGGCAGCTCGAGAGTGCCGCGTTGACCACTGCGCATGAAGAAATGACCATCTGCAACCTTTGTTTTAGGTTTTGGGTGCATTTTTAATTTTATTGCTTAAATCGCATTTTCTCGACGAGCTGAGCACGTTTTCTGAAATGTGCTCCTCCCGTCACTCTGGTTGGGTGCGCATAGTAAAAAGTGCTCTTGGCAGCTAGAGAGTGCCGCGTTGACCACTACGCATGAAGAAATGACCATCTGCAACGTTTGGTTTAGGTTTTAGGTGCATTTTTAATTTTATTGCTTAAATCGCATTTTCTCGACGAGCTGAGCACGTTTTCTGAAATGTGCTCCTCCCGTCACTCTGGTTGGGTGCACATAGTAAAAAGTGCTCTTGGCAGCTAGAGAGTGCCGCGTTGACTGCTGCGCATGAAGAAATAACCACCTGCAACGTTTGGTTTAGGTTTTAGGTGCATTTTTAATTTTATTGCTTAAATCGCATTTTCTCGACGAGCTGAGCACGTTTTCTGAAATGTGCTCCTCCCGTCACTCTGGTTGGGTGCGCATAGTAAAAAGTGCTCTTGGCAGCTAGACAGTGCCGCGTTGACCACTGCGCATGAAGAAATAACCCCCTGCAACGTTTGGTTTAGGTTTTGGGTGCATTTTTAATTTTATTGCTTAAATCGCATTTTCTCGACGAGCTGAGCACGTTTTCTGAAATGTGCTCCTCCCGTCACTCTGGTTGGGTGTGCATAGTAAAAAGTGCTCTTGGCAGCTAGAGAGTGCCGCGTTGACCACTGCGCATGAAGAAATGACCATCTGCAACGTTTGGTTTAGGTTTTAGGTGCATTTTTAATTTTATTGCTTAAATCGCATTTTCTGGATGAGCTGAGCACGTTTTCTGAAATGTGCTCCTCTCGTCACTCTGGTTGGGTGCGCATAGTAAAAAGTGCTCTTGGCAGCTAGAGAGTGCCGCGTTGACCACTGCGCATGAAGAAATAACTACCTGCAACGTTTGGTTTAGGTTTTGGGTGCATTTTTAATTGTATTGCTTAAATCGCATTTTCTCGACGAGCTGAGCACGTTTTCTGAAATGTGCTCCTCCCGTCACTCTGGTTGGGTGCGCATAGTAAAAAGTGCTCTTGGCAGCTAGAGAGTGCCGCGTTGACTGCTGCGCATGAAGAAATAACCACCTGCAACGTTTGGTTTAGGTTTTAGGTGCATTTTTAATTTTATTGCTTAAATCGCATTTTCTCGTCGAGCTGAGCACGTTTTCTGAAATGCGCTCCTCCCGTCACTCTGGTTGGGTGTGCATCGTAAAAAGTGCTCTTGGCAGCTAGAGAGTGCCGCGTTGATGACTGCGCATGAAGAAATAACCACCTGGAACGTTTGGTTTAGGTTTTGGGTGCATTTTTAATTTTATTGCTTAAATCGCATTTTCTCGTCGAGCTGAGCACGTTTTCTGAAATGCGCTCCTCCTGTCACTCTGGTTGGGTGCGCATAACAAAAAGTGCTCTTGGCAGCTAGAGAGTGCCGCGTTGACCACTGCGCATGAAGAAATAACCACCTGCAACGTTTGGTTTAGGTTTTGGGTGCATTTTTAATTTTATTGCTTAAATCGCATTTTCTCGACGAGCTGAGCACGTTTTCTGAAATGTGCTCCTCCCGTCACTCTGGTTGGGTGCGCATAGTAAAAAGTGACTTGGCAGCTAGAGAGTGCCGCGTTGACCACTGCGCATGAAGAAATGACCATCTGCAACGTTTGGTTTAGATTTTGGGTGCATTTTTAATTTTATTGCTTAAATCGCATTTTCTCGAAGAGCTTAGCACGTTTTCTGGAATGTGCTCCTCCCGTCACTCTGGTTGGGTGCGCATAGTAAAAAGTGCTCTTGGCAGCTAGAGAGTGCCGCGTTGACCACTGCGCATGAAGAAATAACCACCTGCAACGTTTGGTTCAGGTTTTAGGTGCATTTTTAATTGTATTGCTTAAATCGCATTTTCTCGACGAGCTGAGCACGTTTTCTGAAATGTGCTCCTCCCGTCACTCTGGTTGGGTGCGCATAGTAAAAAGTGCTCTTGGCAGCTAGAGAGTGTCGCGTTCACTGCTGCGCATGAAGAAATAACCACCTGCAACGTTTGGTTTAGGTTTTAGGTGCATTTTTAATTTTATTGCATAATTCGCATTTTCTCGACGAGCTGAGCACGTTTTCTGAAATGTGCTCCTCCCGTCACTCTGGTTGGGTGCGCATAGTAAAAAGTGCTCTTGGCAGCTAGAGAGTGCCGCGTTGACCACTGCGCATGAAGAAATGACCATCTGCAACGTTTGGTTTAGGTTTTAGGTGCATTTTTAATTTTATTGCTTAAATCGCATTTTCTGGATGAGCTGAGCACGTTTTCTGAAATGTGCTCCTCCCGTCACTCTGGTTGGGTGCGCATAGTAAAAAGTGCTCTTGGCAGCTAGAGAGTGCCGCGTTGACTGCTGCGCATGAAGAAATAACCACCTGCAACGTTTGGTTTAGGTTTTAGGTGCATTTTTAATTTTATTGCTTAAATCGCATTTTCTCGACGAGCTGAGCACGTTTTCTGAAATGTGCTCCTCCCGTCACTCTGGTTGGGTGCGCATAGTAAAAAGTGCTCTTGGCAGCTAGAGAGTGCCGCGTTGACTGCTGCGCATGAAGAAATAACCACCTGCAACGTTTGGTTTAGGTTTTATGTGCATTTTTAATTTTATTGCTTAAATCGCATTTTCTGGATGAGCTGAGCACGTTTTCTGAAATGTGCTCCTCCCGTCACTCTGGTTGGGTGCGCATAGTAAAAAGTGCTCTTGGCAGCTAGAGAGTGCCGCGTTGACCACTGCGCATGAAGAAATAACCACCTGCAACGTTTGGTTTAGGTTTTGGGTGCATTTTTAATTTTATTGCTTAAATCGCATTTTCTCGACGAGCTGAGCACGTTTTCAGAAC
Source organism: Syngnathus scovelli (assembly GCF_024217435.2). Lineage (NCBI taxonomy): Eukaryota > Metazoa > Chordata > Actinopteri > Syngnathiformes > Syngnathidae > Syngnathus > Syngnathus scovelli. The sequence goes on along the minus strand of NW_026061444.1, from coordinate 334,269 downwards.
TGTGCTCCTCCCGTCACTCTGGTTGGGTGTGCATAGTAAAAAGTGCTCTTGGCAGCTCGAGAGTGCCGCGTTGACCACTGCGCATGAAGAAATGACCATCTGCAACCTTTGGTTTAGGTTTTGGGTGCATTTTTAATTGTATTGCTTAAATCGCATTTTCTCGACGAGCTGAGCACGTTTTCTGAAATGTGCTCCTCCCGTCACTCTGGTTGGGTGCGCATAGTAAAAAGTGCTCTTGGCAGCTAGAGAGTGCCGCGTTGACCACTACGCATGAAGAAATGACCATCTGCAACGTTTGGTTTAGGTTTTAGGTGCATTTTTAATTTTATTGCTTAAATCGCATTTTCTCGACGAGCTGAGCACGTTTTCTGAAATGTGCTCCTCCCGTCACTCTGGTTGGGTGCACATAGTAAAAAGTGCTCTTGGCAGCTAGAGAGTGCCGCGTTGACTGCTGCGCATGAAGAAATAACCACCTGCAACGTTTGGTTTAGGTTTTAGGTGCATTTTTAATTTTATTGCTTAAATCGCATTTTCTCGACGAGCTGAGCACGTTTTCTGAAATGTGCTCCTCCCGTCACTCTGGTTGGGTGCGCATAGTAAAAAGTGCTCTTGGCAGCTAGAGAGTGCCGCGTTGACCACTGCGCATGAAGAAATAACCCCCTGCAACGTTTGGTTTAGGTTTTGGGTGCATTTTTAATTTTATTGCTTAAATCGCATTTTCTCGACGAGCTGAGCACGTTTTCTGAAATGTGCTCCTCCCGTCACTCTGGTTGGGTGTGCATAGTAAAAAGTGCTCTTGGCAGCTAGAGAGTGCCGCGTTGACCACTGCGCATGAAGAAATGACCATCTGCAACGTTTGGTTTAGGTTTTAGGTGCATTTTTAATTTTATTGCTTAAATCGCATTTTCTGGATGAGCTGAGCACGTTTTCTGAAATGTGCTCCTCTCGTCACTCTGGTTGGGTGCGCATAGTAAAAAGTGCTCTTGGCAGCTAGAGAGTGCCGCGTTGACCACTGCGCATGAAGAAATAACTACCTGCAACGTTTGGTTTAGGTTTTGGGTGCATTTTTAATTGTATTGCTTAAATCGCATTTTCTCGACGAGCTGAGCACGTTTTCTGAAATGTGCTCCTCCCGTCACTCTGGTTGGGTGCGCATAGTAAAAAGTGCTCTTGGCAGCTAGAGAGTGCCGCGTTGACTGCTGCGCATGAAGAAATAACCACCTGGAACGTTTGGTTTAGGTTTTGGGTGCATTTTTAATTTTATTGCTTAAATCGCATTTTCTCGTCGAGCTGAGCACGTTTTCTGAAATGCGCTCCTCCTGTCACTCTGGTTGGGTGCGCATAACAAAAAGTGCTCTTGGCAGCTAGAGAGTGCCGCGTTGACCACTGCGCATGAAGAAATAACCACCTGCAACGTTTGGTTTAGGTTTTGGGTGCATTTTTAATTCATCCATCCATCCATTTTCTGAACCGCTTAGTCCCCACGGGGGTCGCGGGCGTGCTGGAGCCTATCCCAGCTGTCATCGGGCAGTAGGCGGGGGACACCCTGAACCGGTTGCCAGCCAATTGCAGGGCACACAGAGACAAACAACCATTCGCACTCGCACTCACACCTAGGGACAATTTGGAGTGATCAATCGGCCTACCAAGCATGTTTTTGGGATGTGGGAGGAAACCGGAGTGCCCGGAGAAAACCCACGCGGGCTCGGGGAGAACATGCAAACTCCGCACAGGGAGGGCCGGAGGTGGAATCGAACCCGCACCCTCCTACCTGTGAGGCGGACGTGCTACCCAGTGCGCCACCGAGCCGCCGCATTTTTAATTTTATTGCTTAAATCGCATTTTCTCGACGAGCTGAGCACGTTTTCTGAAATGTGCTCCTCCCGTCACTCTGGTTGGGTGCGCATAGTAAAAAGTGACTTGGCAGCTAGAGAGTGCCGCGTTGACCACTGCGCATGAAGAAATGACCATCTGCAACGTTTGGTTTAGGTTTTGGGTGCATTTTTAATTTTATTGCTTAAATCGCATTTTCTCGAAGAGCTTAGCACGTTTTCTGGAATGTGCTCCTCCCGTCACTCTGGTTGGGTGCGCATAGTAAAAAGTGCTCTTGGCAGCTAGAGAGTGCCGCGTTGACCACTGCGCATGAAGAAATAACCACCTGCAACGTTTGGTTTAGGTTTTAGGTGCATTTTTAATTGTATTGCTTAAATCGCATTTTCTCGACGAGCTGAGCACGTTTTCTGAAATGTGCTCCTCCCGTCACTCTGGTTGGGTGCGCATAGTAAAAAGTGCTCTTGGCAGCTAGAGAGTGTCGCGTTCACTGCTGCGCATGAAGAAATAACCACCTGCAACGTTTGGTTTAGGTTTTAGGTGCATTTTTAATTTTATTGCATAATTCGCATTTTCTCGACGAGCTGAGCACGTTTTCTGAAATGTGCTCCTCCCGTCACTCTGGTTGGGTGCGCATAGTAAAAAGTGCTCTTGGCAGCTAGAGAGTGCCGCGTTGACCACTGCGCATGAAGAAATAATCACCTGAAACGTTTGGTTTAGGTTTTAGGTGCATTTTTAATTTTATTGCTTAAATCGCATTTTCTCGACGAGCTGAGCACGTTTTCTGAAATGTGCTCCTCCCGTCACTCTGGTTGGGTGCGCATAGTAAAAAATGCTATTGGCAGCTAGAGAGTGCCGCGTTGACCACTGCGCATGAAGAAATAACCACCTGCAACGTTTGGTTTAGGTTTAAGGTGCATTTTTAATTGTATTGCTTAAATCGCATTTTCTCGACGAGCTGAGCACGTTTTCTGAAATGTGCTCCTCCCGTCACTTTGGTTGGGTGTGCATAGTAAAAAGTGCTCTTGGCAGCTAGAGAGTGCCGCGTTGACCACTGCACATGAAGAAATGACCATCTGCAACGTTTGGTTTAGGTTTTGGGTGCATTTTTAATTTTATTGCTTAAATCGCATTTTCTCGACGAGCTGAGCACGTTTTCTGAAATGTGCTCCTCCCGTCACTCTGGTTGGGTGTGCATAGTAAAAAGTGCTCTTGGCAGCTAGAGAGTGCCGCGTTGACCACTGCGCATGAAGAAATGACCATCTGCAACGTTTGGTTTAGGTTTTAGGAGCATTTTTAATTTTATTGCTTAAATCGCATTTTCTGGATGAGCTGAGCACGTTTTCTGAAATGTGCTCCTCTCGTCACTCTGGTTGGGTGCGCATAGTAAAAAGTGCTCTTGGCAGCTAGACAGTGCCGCGTTGACCACTGCGCATGAAGAAATAACCACCTGCAACGTTTGGTTTAGGTTTTGGGTGCATTTTTAATTTTATTGCTTAAATCGCATTTTCTCGACGAGCTGAGCACGTTTTCTTAAATGTGCTCCTCCCGTCACTCTGGTTGGGTGCGCATAGTAAAAAGTGCTCTTGGCAGCTAGAGAGTGCCGCGTTGACTGCTGCGCATGAAGAAATAACCACCTGCAACGTTTGGTTTAGGTTTTAGGTGCATTTTTAATTGTATTGCTTAAATCAAATTTTCTCGTCGAGCTGAGCACGTTTTCTGAAATGCGCTCCTCCCGTCACTCTGGTTGGGTGTGCATCGTAAAAAGTGCTCTTGGCAGCTAGAGAGTGCCGCGTTGATGACTGCGCATGAAGAAATAACCACCTGCAACGTTTGGTTTAGGTTTTGGGTGCATTTTTAATTTTATTGCTTAAATCGCATTTTCTCGTCGAGCTGAGCACGTTTTCTGAAATGCGCTCCTCCCGTCACTCTGGTTGGGTGCGCATAGTAAAAAGTGCTCTTGGCAGCTAGAGAGTGCCGCGTTGACCACTGCGCATGAAGAAATAACCACCTGCAACGTTTGGTTTAGGTTTTAGGTGCATTTTTAATTTTATTGCTTAAATCGCATTTTCTCGACGAGCTGAGCACGTTTTCTGAAATGTGCTCCTCCCGTCACTCTGGTTGGGTGCGCATAGTAAAAAGTGCTCTTGGCAGCTAGAGAGTGCCGCGTTGACCACTGCGCATGAAGAAATGACCATCTGCAACGTTTGGTATAGGTTTTGGGTGCATTTTTAATTTTATTGCTTAAATCGCATTTTCTCGACGAGCTGAGCACGTTTTCTGGAATGTGCTCCTCCCGTCACTCTGGTTGGGTGCGCATAGTAAAAAGTGCTCTTGGCAGCTAGAGAGTGCCGCGTTGACCACTGCGCATGAAGAAATAACCACCTGCAACGTTTGGTTTAGGTTTTAGGTGCATTTTTAATTGTATTGCTTAAATCGCATTTTCTCGACGAGCTGAGCACGTTTTCTGAAATGTGCTCCTCCCGTCACTCTGGTTGGGTGCGCATAGTAAAAAGTGCTCTTGGCAGCTAGAGAGTGCCGCGTTGACCACTGCGCATGAAGAAATAACCACCTGCAACGTTTGGTTTAGGTTTTAGGTGCATTTTTAATTTTATTGCTTAAATCGCATTTTCTCGACGAGCTGAGCACGTTTTCTGAAATGTGCTCCTCCCGTCACTCTGGTTGGGTGCGCATAGTAAAAAGTGCTCTTGGCAGCTAGAGAGTGCCGCGTTGACCACTGCGCATGAAGAAATAACCCCCTGCAACGTTTGGTTTAGGTTTTGGGTGCATTTTTAATTTTATTGCTTAAATCGCATTTTCTCGACGAGCTGAGCACGTTTTCTGAAATGTGCTCCTCCCGTCACTCTGGTTGGGTGCGCATAGTAAAAAGTGCTCTTGGCAGCTAGAGAGTGCCGCGTTGACCACTGCGCATGAAGAAATGACCATCTGCAACGTTTGGTTTAGGTTTTAGGTGCATTTTTAATTTTATTGCTTAAATCGCATTTTCTGGATGAGCTGAGCACGTTTTCTGAAATGTGCTCCTCCCGTCACTCTGGTTGGGTGCGCATAGTAAAAAGTGCTCTTGGCAGCTAGAGAGTGCCGCGTTGACTGCTGCGCATGAAGAAATAACCACCTGCAACGTTTGGTTTAGGTTTTAGGTGCATTTTTAATTTTATTGCTTAAATCGCATTTTCTCGACGAGCTGAGCACGTTTTCTGAAATGTGCTCCTCCCGTCACTCTGGTTGGGTGCGCATAGTAAAAAGTGCTCTTGGCAGCTAGAGAGTGCCGCGTTGACTGCTGCGCATGAAGAAATAACCACCTGCAACGTTTGGTTTAGGTTTTATGTGCATTTTTAATTTTATTGCTTAAATCGCATTTTCTGGATGAGCTGAGCACGTTTTCTGAAATGTGCTCCTCTCGTCACTCTGGTTGGGTGCGCATAGTAAAAAGTGCTCTTGGCAGCTAGAGAGTGCCGCGTTGACCACTGCGCATAAAGAAATAACCACCTGCAACGTTTGGTTTAGGTTTTAGGTGCATTTTTAATTTTATTGCTTAAATCGCATTTTCTCGACGAGCTGAGCACGTTTTCTGAAATGTACTCCTCCCGTCACTCTGGTTGGGTGCGCATAGTAAAAAGTGCTCTTGGCAGCTAGAGAGTGCCGCGTTGACTGCTGCGCATGAAGAAATAACCACCTGCAACGTTTTGTTTAGGTTTTGGGTGCATTTTTAATTTTATTGCTTAAATCGCATTTTCTCAACGAGCTGAGCACGTTTTCTGAAATGTGCTCCTCCCGTCACTCTGGTTGGGTGTGCATAGTAAAAAGTGCTCTTGGCAGCTCGAGAGTGCCGCGTTGACCACTGCGCATGAAGAAATGACCATCTGCAACCTTTGGTTTAGGTTTTGGGTGCATTTTTAATTTTATTGCTTAAATCGCATTTTCTCGACGAGCTGAGCACGTTTTCTGAAATGTGCTCCTCCCGTCACTCTGGTTGGGTGTGCATAGTAAAAAGTGCTCTTGGCAGCTAGAGAGTGCCGCGTTGACCACTGCGCATAAAGAAATAACCACCTGCAACGTTTGGTTTAGGTTTTAGGTGCATTTTTAATTTTATTGCTTAAATCGCATTTTCTCGACGAGCTGAGCACGTTTTCTGAAATGTGCTCCTCCCGTCACTCTGGTTGGGTGCGCATAGTAAAAAGTGCTCTTGGCAGCTAGAGAGTGCCGCGTTGACTGCTGCGCATGAAGAAATAACCACCTGCAACGTTTTGTTTAGGTTTTGGGTGCATTTTTAATTTTATTGCTTAAATCGCATTTTCTCGACGAGCTGAGCACGTTTTCTGAAATGTGCTCCTCCCGTCACTCTGGTTGGGTGTGCATAGTAAAAAGTGCTCTTGGCAGCTCGAGAGTGCCGCGTTGACCACTGCGCATGAAGAAATAACCACCTGCAACGTTTGGTTTAGGTTTAAGGTGCATTTTTAATTTTATTGCTTAAATCGCATTTTCTCGACGAGCTGAGCACGTTTTCTGAAATGTGCTCCTCCCGTCACTCTGGTTGGGTGCGCATAGTAAAAAGTGCTCTTGGCAGATAGAGAGTGCCGCGTTCACTGCTGCACATGAAGAAATAACCACCTGCAACGTTTGGTTTAGGTTTTGGGTGCATTTTTAATTTTATTGCTTAAATCGCATTTTCTCGACGAGCTGAGCACGTTTTCTGAAATGTGCTCCTCCCGTCACTCTGGTTGGTTTTGCATAGTAAAAAGTGCTCTTGGCAGCTAGAGAGTGCCGCGTTGACCACTGTGCATGAAGAAATGACCATCTGCAACGTTCGGTTTAGGTTTTAGGTGCATTTTTAATTTTATTGCTTAATTCGCATTTTCTCGACGAGCTGAGCACGTTTTCTGAAATGTGCTCCTCCCGTCACTCTGGTTGGGTGCGCATAGTAAAAAGTGCTCTTAGCAGCTAGAGAGTGCCGCGTTGACCACTGCGCATAAAGAAATAACCACCTGCAACGTTTGGTTTAGGTTTTAGGTGCATTTTTAATTTTATTGCTTAAATCGCATTTTCTCGACGAGCTGAGCACGTTTTCTGAAATGTGCTCCTCCCGTCACTCTGGTTGGGTGTGCATAGTAAAAAGTGCTCTTGGCAGCTAGAGAGTGCCGCGTTGACCACTGCGCATGAAGAAATAACCACCTGCAACGTTTGGTTTAGGTTTTAGGTGCATTTTTAATTTTATTGCTTAAATCGCATTTTCTCGACGAGCTGAGCACGTTTTCTGAAATGTGCTCCTCCCGTCACTCTGGTTGGGTGCGCATAGTAAAAAGTGCTCTTGGCAGCTAGAGAGTGCCGCGTTGACTGCTGCGCATGAAGAAATAACCACCTGCAACGTTTTGTTTAGGTTTTGGGTGCATTTTTAATTTTATTGCTTAAATCGCATTTTCTCGACGAGCTGAGCACGTTTTCTGAAATGTGCTCCTCCCGTCACTCTGGTTGGGTGTGCATAGTAAAAAGTGCTCTTGGCAGCTCGAGAGTGCCGCGTTGACCACTGCGCATGAAGAAATGACCATCTGCAACCTTTCGTTTAGGTTTTGGGTGCATTTTTAAATGTATTGGTTAAATCGCATTTTCTCGACGAGCTGAGCACGTTTTCTGAAATGTGCTCCTCCCGTCACTCTGGTTGGGTGTGCATAGTAAAAAGTGCTCTTGGCAGCTAGAGAGTGCCGCGTTGACCACTGCGCATGAAGAAATGACCATCTGCAACGTTTGGTTTAGGTTTAAGGTGCATTTTTAATTTTATTGCTTAAATCGCATTTTCTGGATGAGCTGAGCACGTTTTCTGAAATGTGCTCCTCTCGTCACTCTGGTTGGGTGCGCATAGTAAAAAGTGCTCTTGGCAGCTAGAGAGTGCCGCGTTGACCACTGCGCATGAAGAAATAACCACCGGCAACGTTTGGTTTAGGTTTTGGGTGCATTTTTAATTTTATTGCTTAAATCGCATTTTCTCGACGAGCTGAGCACGTTTTCTGAAATGTGCTCCTCCCGTCACTCTGGTTGGGTGCGCATAGTAAAAAGTGCTCTTGGCAGCTAGAGAGTGCCGCGTTGACTGCTGCGAATGAAGAAATAACCACCTGCAACGTTTGGTTTAGGTTTTAGGTGCATTTTTAATTTTATTGCTTAAATCGCATTTTCTCGACGACCTGAGCACGTTTTCTGAAATGCGCTCCTCCCGTCACTCTGGTTGGGTGTGCATCGTAAAAAGTGCTCTTGGCAGCTAGAGAGTGCCGCGTTGATGACTGCGCATGAAGAAATAACCACCTGCAACGTTTGGTTTAGGTTTTGGGTGCATTTTTAATTTTATTGCTTAAATCGCATTTTCTCGACGAGCTGAGCACGTTTTCTGAAATGTGCTCCTCCCGTCACTCTGGTTGGGTGCGCATAGTAAAAAGTGCTCTTGGCAGCTAGAGAGTGTCGCGTTCACTGCTGCGCATGAAGAAATAACCACCTGCAACGTTTGGTTTAGGTTTAAGGTGCATTTTTAATTTTATTGCTTAAATCGCATTTTCTGGATGAGCTGAGCACGTTTTCTGAAATGTGCTCCTCTCGTCACTCTGGTTGGGTGCGCATAGTAAAAAGTGCTCTTGGCAGCTAGAGAGTGCCGCGTTGACCACTGCGCATGAAGAAATAACCACCGGCAACGTTTGGTTTAGGTTTTGGGTGCATTTTTAATTTTATTGCTTAAATCGCATTTTCTCGACGAGCTGAGCACGTTTTCTGAAATGTGCTCCTCCCGTCACTCTGGTTGGGTGCGCATAGTAAAAAGTGCTCTTGGCAGCTAGAGAGTGCCGCGTTGACTGCTGCGAATGAAGAAATAACCACCTGCAACGTTTGGTTTAGGTTTTAGGTGCATTTTTAATTTTATTGCTTAAATCGCATTTTCTCGACGACCTGAGCACGTTTTCTGAAATGCGCTCCTCCCGTCACTCTGGTTGGGTGTGCATCGTAAAAAGTGCTCTTGGCAGCTAGAGAGTGCCGCGTTGATGACTGCGCATGAAGAAATAACCACCTGCAACGTTTGGTTTAGGTTTTGGGTGCATTTTTAATTTTATTGCTTAAATCGCATTTTCTCGACGAGCTGAGCACGTTTTCTGAAATGTGCTCCTCCCGTCACTCTGGTTGGGTGCGCATAGTAAAAAGTGCTCTTGGCAGCTAGAGAGTGTCGCGTTCACTGCTGCGCATGAAGAAATAACCACCTGCAACGTTTGGTTTAGGTTTTAGGTGCAATTTTAATTTTATTGCTTAATTCGCATTTTCTCGACGAGCTGAGCACGTTTTCTGAAATGTGCTCCTCCCGTCACTCTGGTAGGGTGCGCATAGTAAAAAGTGCTCTTGGCAGCTAGAGAGTGCCGCGTTGACCACTGCGCATGAAGAAATAACCACCTGCAACGTTTGGTTTAGGTTTTAGGTGCATTTTTAATTTTATTGCTTAAATCGCATTTTCTCGACGAGCTGAGCACGTTTTCTGAAATGTGCTCCTCCCGTCACTCTGGTTGGGTGCGCATAGTAAAAAGTGCTCTTGGCAGCTAGAGAGTGCCGCGTTGACCGCTGCACATGAAGAAATAACCACCTGCAACGTTTGGTTTAGGTTTTAGGTGCATTTTAAATGTTATTGCTTAAATCGCATTTTCTCGACGAGCTGAGCACGTTTTCTGAAATGTGCTCCTCCCGTCACTCTGGTTGGGTGCGTATAGTTAAAAGTGCTCTTGGCAGCTAGAGAGTGCCGCGTTGACCACTGCGCATAAAGAAATAACCACCTGCAACGTTTGGTTTAGGTTTTAGGTGCATTTTTAATTTTATTGCTTAAATCGCATTTTCTCGACGAGCTGAGCACGTTTTCTGAAATGTGCTCCTCCCGTCACTCTGGTTGGGTGCGCATAGTAAAAAGTGCTCTTGGCAGCTAGAGAGTGCCGCGTTCACTGCTGCACATGAAGAAATAACCACCTGCAACGTTTGGTTTAGGTTTTGGGTGCATTTTTAATTTTATTGCTTAAATCGCATTTTCTCGACGAGCTGAGCACGTTTTCTGAAATGTGCTCCTCCCGTCACTCTGGTTGGGTGTGCATAGTAAAAAGTGCTCTTGGCAGCTAGAGAGTGCCGCGTTGTCCACTGCGCATGAAGAAATAACCACTTCAACGTTTGGTTTAGGTTTTGGGTGCATTTTTAATTTTATTGCTTAAATCGCATTTTCTCGACGAGCTGAGCACGTTTTCTGAAATGTGCTCCTTCCGTCACTCTGGTTGGGTGCGCATAGTAAAAAGTGCTCTTGGCAGCTAGAGAGTGCCGCGTTGACCACTGCGCATGAAGAAATGACCATCTGCAACGTTTGGTTTAGGTTTTAGGTGCATTTTTAATTTTATTGCTTAAATCGCATTTTCTGGATGAGCTGAGTACGTTTTCTGAAATGTGCCCCTCCCGTCACTCTGGTTGGGTGCGCATAGTAAAAAGTGCTCTTGGCAGCTAGAGAGTGCCGCGTTGACTGCTGCGCATGAAGAAATAACCACCTGCAACGTTTGGTTTAGGTTTTAGGTGCATTTTTAATTTTATTGCTTAAATCGCATTTTCTCGACGAGCTGAGCACGTTTTCTGAAATGTGCTCCTCCCGTCACTCTGGTTGGGTGCGCATAGTAAAAAGTGCTCTAGGCAGCTAGAGAGTGCCGCGTTGACTGCTGCGCATGAAGAAATAACCACCTGCAACGTTTGGTTTAGGTTTTAGGTGCATTTTTAATTTTATTGCTTAAATCGCATTTTCTGGATGAGCTGAGCACGTTTTCTGAAATGTGCTCCTCCCGTCACTCTGGTTGGGTGCGCATAGTAAAAAGTGCTCTTGGCAGCTAGAGAGTGCCGCGTTGACCACTGCGCATAAAGAAATAACCACCTGCAACGTTTGGTTTAGGTTTTGGGTGCATTTTTAATTTTATTGCTTAAATCGCATTTTCTCGACGAGCTGAGCACGTTTTCTGAAATGTGCTCCTCCCGTCACTCTGGTTGGGTGTGCATAGTAAAAAGTGCTCTTGGCAGCTAGAGAGTGCCGCGTTGACCACTGCGCATAAAGAAATAACCACCTGCAACGTTTGGTTTAGGTTTTAGGTGCATTTTTAATTTTATTGCTTAAATCGCATTTTCTCGACGAGCTGAGCACGTTTTCTGAAATGTGCTCCTCCCGTCACTCTGGTTGGGTGCGCATAGTAAAAAGTGCTCTTGGCAGCTAGAGAGTGCCGCGTTGACTGCTGCGCATGAAGAAATAACCACCTGCAACGTTTTGTTTAGGTTTTGGGTGCATTTTTAATTTTATTGCTTAAATCGCATTTTCTCGACGAGCTGAGCACGTTTTCTGAAATGTGCTCCTCCCGTCACTCTGGTTGGGTGCGCATAGTAAAAAATGCTCTTGGCAGCTAGAGAGTGCCGCGTTGACCACTGCGCATGAAGAAATAACCACCTGCAACGTTTGGTTTAGGTTTAAGGTGCATTTTTAATTGTATTGCTTAAATCGCATTTTCTCGACGAGCTGAGCACGTTTTCTGAAATGTGCTCCTCCCGTCACTTTGGTTGGGTGTGCATAGTAAAAAGTGCTCTTGGCAGCTAGAGAGTGCCGCGTTGACCACTGCACATGAAGAAATGACCATCTGCAACGTTTGGTTTAGGTTTTGGGTGCATTTTTAATTTTATTGCTTAAATCGCATTTTCTCGACGAGCTGAGCACGTTTTCTGAAATGTGCTCCTCCCGTCACTCTGGTTGGGTGTGCATAGTAAAAAGTGCTCTTGGCAGCTAGAGAGTGCCGCGTTGACCACTGCGCATGAAGAAATGACCATCTGCAACGTTTGGTTTAGGTTTTAGGAGCATTTTTAATTTTATTGCTTAAATCGTATTTTCTGGATGAGCTGAGCACGTTTTCTGAAATGTGCTCCTCTCGTCACTCTGGTTGGGTGCGCATAGTAAAAAGTGCTCTTGGCAGCTAGACAGTGCCGCGTTGACCACTGCGCATGAAGAAATAACCACCTGCAACGTTTGGTTTAGGTTTTGGGTGCATTTTTAATTTTATTGCTTAAATCGCATTTTCTCGACGAGCTGAGCACGTTTTCTTAAATGTGCTCCTCCCGTCACTCTGGTTGGGTGCGCATAGTAAAAAGTGCTCTTGGCAGCTAGAGAGTGCCGCGTTGACTGCTGCGCATGAAGAAATAACCACCTGCAACGTTTGGTTTAGGTTTTAGGTGCATTTTTAATTGTATTGCTTAAATCAAATTTTCTCGTCGAGCTGAGCACGTTTTCTGAAATGCGCTCCTCCCGTCACTCTGGTTGGGTGTGCATCGTAAAAAGTGCTCTTGGCAGCTAGAGAGTGCCGCGTTGATGACTGCGCATGAAGAAATAACCACCTGCAACGTTTGGTTTAGGTTTTGGGTGCATTTTTAATTTTATTGCTTAAATCGCATTTTCTCGTCGAGCTGAGCACGTTTTCTGAAATGCGCTCCTCCCGTCACTCTGGTTGGGTGCGCATAGTAAAAAGTGCTCTTGGCAGCTAGAGAGTGCCGCGTTGACCACTGCGCATGAAGAAATAACCACCTGCAACGTTTGGTTTAGGTTTTAGGTGCATTTTTAATTTTATTGCTTAAATCGCATTTTCTCGACGAGCTGAGCACGTTTTCTGAAATGTGCTCCTCCCGTCACTCTGGTTGGGTGCGCATAGTAAAAAGTGCTCTTGGCAGCTAGAGAGTGCCGCGTTGACCACTGCGCATGAAGAAATGACCATCTGCAACGTTTGGTATAGGTTTTGGGTGCATTTTTAATTTTATTGCTTAAATCGCATTTTCTCGACGAGCTGAGCACGTTTTCTGGAATGTGCTCCTCCCGTCACTCTGGTTGGGTGCGCATAGTAAAAAGTGCTCTTGGCAGCTAGAGAGTGCCGCGTTGACCACTGCGCATGAAGAAATAACCACCTGCAACGTTTGGTTTAGGTTTTAGGTGCATTTTTAATTGTATTGCTTAAATCGCATTTTCTCGACGAGCTGAGCACGTTTTCTGAAATGTGCTCCTCCCGTCACTCTGGTTGGGTGCGCATAGTAAAAAGTGCTCTTGGCAGCTAGAGAGTGCCGCGTTGACCACTGCGCATGAAGAAATAACCACCTGCAACGTTTGGTTTAGGTTTTAGGTGCATTTTTAATTTTATTGCTTAAATCGCATTTTCTCGACGAGCTGAGCACGTTTTCTGAAATGTGCTCCTCCCGTCACTCTGGTTGGGTGCGCATAGTAAAAAGTGCTCTTGGCAGCTAGAGAGTGCCGCGTTGACCACTGCGCATGAAGAAATAACCCCCTGCAACGTTTGGTTTAGGTTTTGGGTGCATTTTTAATTTTATTGCTTAAATCGCATTTTCTCGACGAGCTGAGCACGTTTTCTGAAATGTGCTCCTCCCGTCACTCTGGTTGGGTGCGCATAGTAAAAAGTGCTCTTGGCAGCTAGAGAGTGCCGCGTTGACCACTGCGCATGAAGAAATGACCATCTGCAACGTTTGGTTTAGGTTTTAGGTGCATTTTTAATTTTATTGCTTAAATCGCATTTTCTGGATGAGCTGAGCACGTTTTCTGAAATGTGCTCCTCCCGTCACTCTGGTTGGGTGCGCATAGTAAAAAGTGCTCTTGGCAGCTAGAGAGTGCCGCGTTGACTGCTGCGCATGAAGAAATAACCACCTGCAACGTTTGGTTTAGGTTTTAGGTGCATTTTTAATTTTATTGCTTAAATCGCATTTTCTCGACGAGCTGAGCACGTTTTCTGAAATGTGCTCCTCCCGTCACTCTGGTTGGGTGCGCATAGTAAAAAGTGCTCTTGGCAGCTAGAGAGTGCCGCGTTGACTGCTGCGCATGAAGAAATAACCACCTGCAACGTTTTGTTTAGGTTTTGGGTGCATTTTTAATTTTATTGCTTAAATCGCATTTTCTCGACGAGCTGAGCACGTTTTCTGAAATGTGCTCCTCCCGTCACTCTGGTTGGGTGTGCATAGTAAAAAGTGCTCTTGGCAGCTCGAGAGTGCCGCGTTGACCACTGCGCATGAAGAAATGACCATCTGCAACCTTTCGTTTAGGTTTTGGGTGCATTTTTAATTGTATTGGTTAAATCGCATTTTCTCGACGAGCTGAGCACGTTTTCTGAAATGTGCTCCTCCCGTCACTCTGGTTGGGTGTGCATAGTAAAAAGTGCTCTTGGCAGCTAGAGAGTGCCGCGTTGACCACTGCGCATGAAGAAATGACCATCTGCAACGTTTGGTTTAGGTTTAAGGTGCATTTTTAATTTTATTGCTTAAATCGCATTTTCTGGATGAGCTGAGCACGTTTTCTGAAATGTGCTCCTCTCGTCACTCTGGTTGGGTGCGCATAGTAAAAAGTGCTCTTGGCAGCTAGAGAGTGCCGCGTTGACCACTGCGCATGAAGAAATAACCACCGGCAACGTTTGGTTTAGGTTTTGGGTGCATTTTTAATTTTATTGCTTAAATCGCATTTTCTCGACGAGCTGAGCACGTTTTCTGAAATGTGCTCCTCCCGTCACTCTGGTTGGGTGCGCATAGTAAAAAGTGCTCTTGGCAGCTAGAGAGTGCCGCGTTGACTGCTGCGAATGAAGAAATAACCACCTGCAACGTTTGGTTTAGGTTTTAGGTGCATTTTTAATTTTATTGCTTAAATCGCATTTTCTCGTCGACCTGAGCACGTTTTCTGAAATGCGCTCCTCCCGTCACTCTGGTTGGGTGTGCATCGTAAAAAGTGCTCTTGGCAGCTAGAGAGTGCCGCGTTGATGACTGCGCATGAAGAAATAACCACCTGCAACGTTTGGTTTAGGTTTTGGGTGCATTTTTAATTTTATTGCTTAAATCGCATTTTCTCGTCGAGCTGAGCACGTTTTCTGAAATGCGCTCCTCCTGTCACTCTGGTTGGGTGCGCATAATAAAAAGTGCTCTTGGCAGCTAGAGAGTGCCGCGTTGACCACTGCGCATGAAGAAATAACCACCTGCAACGTTTGGTTTAGGTTTTGGGTGCATTTTTAATTTTATTGCTTAAATCGCATTTTCTCGACGAGCTGAGCACGTTTTCTGAAATGTGCTCCTCCCGTCACTCTGGTTGGGTGCGCATAGTAAAAAGTGCTCTTGGCAGCTAGAGAGTGCCGCGTTGACCACTGCGCATGAAGAAATGACCATCTGCAACGTTTGGTTTAGGTTTTGGGTGCATTTTTAATTTTATTGCTTAAATCGCATTTTCTCGATGAGCTGAGCACGTTTTCTGAAATGTGCTCCTCCCGTCACTCTGGTTGGGTGCGCATAGTAAAAAGTGCTCTTGGCAGCTAGAGAGTGCCGCGTTGACCACTGCGCATGAAGAAATAACCACCTGCAACGTTTGGTTTAGGTTTTAGGTGCATTTTTAATTGTATTGCTTAAATCGCATTTTCTCGACGAGCTGAGCACGTTTTCTGAAATGTGCTCCTCCCGTCACTCTGGTTGGGTGCGCATAGTAAAAAGTGCTCTTGGCAGCTAGAGAGTGTCGCGTTCACTGCTGCGCATGAAGAAATAACCACCTGCAACGTTTGGTTTAGGTTTTAGGTGCAATTTTAATTTTATTGCTTAATTCGCATTTTCTCGACGAGCTGAGCACGTTTTCTGAAATGTGCTCCTCCCGTCACTCTGGTAGGGTGCGCATAGTAAAAAGTGCTCTTGGCAGCTAGAGAGTGCCGCGTTGACCACTGCGCATGAAGAAATAACCACCTGCAACGTTTGGTTTAGGTTTTAGGTGCATTTTTAATTTTATTGCTTAAATCGCATTTTCTCGACGAGCTGAGCACGTTTTCTGAAATGTGCTCCTCCCGTCACTCTGGTTGGGTGCGCATAGTAAAAAGTGCTCTTGGCAGCTAGAGAGTGCCGCGTTGACCGCTGCACATGAAGAAATAACCACCTGCAACGTTTGGTTTAGGTTTTAGGTGCATTTTAAATGTTATTGCTTAAATCGCATTTTCTCGACGAGCTGAGCACGTTTTCTGAAATGTGCTCCTCCCGTCACTCTGGTTGGGTGCGTATAGTTAAAAGTGCTCTTGGCAGCTAGAGAGTGCCGCGTTGACCACTGCGCATGAAGAAATAACCACCTGCAACGTTTGGTTTAGGTTTTAGGTGCATTTTTAATTTTATTGCTTAAATCGCATTTTCTCGACGAGCTGAGCACGTTTTCTGAAATGTGCTCCTCCCGTCACTCTGGTTGGGTGCGCATAGTAAAAAGTGCTCTTGGCAGCTAGAGAGTGCCGCGTTCACTGCTGCACATGAAGAAATAACCACCTGCAACGTTTGGTTTAGGTTTTGGGTGCATTTTTAATTTTATTGCTTAAATCGCATTTTCTCGACGAGCTGAGCACGTTTTCTGAAATGTGCTCCTCCCGTCACTCTGGTTGGGTGTGCATAGTAAAAAGTGCTCTTGGCAGCTAGAGAGTGCCGCGTTGTCCACTGCGCATGAAGAAATAACCACTTCAACGTTTGGTTTAGGTTTTGGGTGCATTTTTAATTTTATTGCTTAAATCGCATTTTCTCGACGAGCTGAGCACGTTTTCTGAAATGTGCTCCTTCCGTCACTCTGGTTGGGTGCGCATAGTAAAAAGTGCTCTTGGCAGCTAGAGAGTGCCGCGTTGACCACTGCGCATGAAGAAATGACCATCTGCAACGTTTGGTTTAGGTTTTAGGTGCATTTTTAATTTTATTGCTTAAATCGCATTTTCTGGATGAGCTGAGTACGTTTTCTGAAATGTGCTCCTCCCGTCACTCTGGTTGGGTGCGCATAGTAAAAAGTGCTCTTGGCAGCTAGAGAGTGCCGCGTTGACTGCTGCGCATGAAGAAATAACCACCTGCAACGTTTGGTTTAGGTTTTAGGTGCATTTTTAATTTTATTGCTTAAATCGCATTTTCTCGACGAGCTGAGCACGTTTTCTGAAATGTGCTCCTCCCGTCACTCTGGTTGGGTGCGCATAGTAAAAAGTGCTCTAGGCAGCTAGAGAGTGCCGCGTTGACTGCTGCGCATGAAGAAATAACCACCTGCAACGTTTGGTTTAGGTTTTAGGTGCATTTTTAATTTTATTGCTTAAATCGCATTTTCTGGATGAGCTGAGCACGTTTTCTGAAATGTGCTCCTCCCGTCACTCTGGTTGGGTGCGCATAGTAAAAAGTGCTCTTGGCAGCTAGAGAGTGCCGCGTTGACCACTGCGCATAAAGAAATAACCACCTGCAACGTTTGGTTTAGGTTTTGGGTGCATTTTTAATTTTATTGCTTAAATCGCATTTTCTCGACGAGCTGAGCACGTTTTCTGAAATGTGCTCCTCCCGTCACTCTGGTTGGGTGTGCATAGTAAAAAGTGCTCTTGGCAGCTAGAGAGTGCCGCGTTGACCACTGCGCATAAAGAAATAACCACCTGCAACGTTTGGTTTAGGTTTTAGGTGCATTTTTAATTTTATTGCTTAAATCGCATTTTCTCGACGAGCTGAGCACGTTTTCTGAAATGTGCTCCTCCCGTCACTCTGGTTGGGTGCGCATAGTAAAAAGTGCTCTTGGCAGCTAGAGAGTGCCGCGTTGACTGCTGCGCATGAAGAAATAACCACCTGCAACGTTTTGTTTAGGTTTTGGGTGCATTTTTAATTTTATTGCTTAAATCGCATTTTCTCGACGAGCTGAGCACGTTTTCTTAAATGTGCTCCTCCCGTCACTCTGGTTGGGTGCGCATAGTAAAAAATGCTCTTGGCAGCTAGAGAGTGCCGCGTTGACCACTGCGCATGAAGAAATAACCACCTGCAACGTTTGGTTTAGGTTTAAGGTGCATTTTTAATTTTATTGCTTAAATCGCATTTTCTCGACGAGCTGAGCACGTTTTCTGAAATGTGCTCCTCCCGTCACTCTGGTTGGGTGTGCATAGTAAAAAGTGCTCTTGGCAGCTAGAGAGTGCCGCGTTGACCACTGCGCATGAAGAAATGAGCATCTGCAACGTTTGGTTTAGGTTTTGGGTGCATTTTTAATTTTATTGCTTAAATCGCATTTTCTGGATGAGCTGAGCACGTTTTCTGGAATGTGCTCCTCCCGTCACTCTGGTTGGGTGCGCATAGTAAAAAGTGCTCTTGGCAGCTAGAGAGTGCCGCGTTGACCACTGCGCATGAAGAAATGACCATCTGCAACGTTTGGTTTAGGTTTTAGGTGCATTTTTAATTGTATTGCTTAAATCGCATTTTCTCGACGAGCTGAGCACGTTTTCTGAAATGTGCTCCTCCCGTCACTCTGGTTGGGTGCGCATAGTAAAAAGTGCTCTTGGCAGCTAGAGAGTGCCGCGTTGACCACTGCGCATGAAGAAATGACCATCTGCAACGTTTGGTTTAGGTTTTAGGTGCATTTTTAATTGTATTGCTTAAATCGCATTTTCTCGACGAGCTGAGCACGTTTTCTGAAATGTGCTCCTCCCGTCACTCTGGTTGGGTGCGCATAGTAAAAAGTGCTCTTGGCAGCTAGAGAGTGCCGCGTTGACCACTGCGCATGAAGAAATAACCCCCTGCAACGTTTGGTTTAGGTTTTGGGTGCATTTTTAATTTTATTGCTTAAATCGCATTTTCTCGACGAGCTGAGCACGTTTTCTGAAATGTGCTCCTCCCGTCACTCTGGTTGGGTGCGCATAGTAAAAAGTGCTCTTGGCAGCTAGAGAGTGCCGCGTTGACCACTGCGCATGAAGAAATGACCATCTGCAACGTTTGGTTTAGGTTTTAGGTGCATTTTTAATTTTATTGCTTAAATCGCATTTTCTGGATGAGCTGAGCACGTTTTCTGAAATGTGCTCCTCCCGTCACTCTGGTTGGGTGCGCATAGTAAAAAGTGCTCTTGGCAGCTAGAGAGTGCCGCGTTGACCACTGCGCATGAAGAAATAACCACCTGTAACGTTTGGTTTAGGTTTTAGGTGCATTTTTAATTTTATTGCTTAAATCGCATTTTCTCGACGAGCTGAGCACGTTTTCTAAAATGTGCTCCTCCCGTCACTCTGGTTGGGTGCGCATAGTAAAAAGTGCTCTTGGCAGCTGGAGAGTGCCGCGTTGACTGCTGCGCATGAAGAAATAACCACCTGCAACGTTTTGTTTAGGTTTTGGGTGCATTTTTAATTTTATTGCTTAAATCGCATTTTCTCGACGAGCTGAGCACGTTTTCTGAAATGTGCTCCTCCCGTCACTCTGGTTGGGTGTGCATAGTAAAAAGTGCTCTTGGCAGCTCGAGAGTGCCGCGTTGACCACTGCGCATGCAGAAATGACCATCTGCAACCTTTCGTTTAGGTTTTGGGTGCATTTTTAATTTTATTGCTTAAATCGCATTTTCTCGACGAGCTGAGCACGTTTTCTGAAATGTGCTCCTCCCGTCACTCTGGTTGGGTGCGCATAGTAAAAAGTGCTCTTGGCAGCTAGAGAGTGCCGCGTTGACCACTGCGCATGAAGAAATGACCATCTGCAACGTTTGGTTTAGGTTTTAGGTGCATTTTTAATTTTATTGCTTAAATCGCATTTTCTGGATGAGCTGAGCACGTTTTCTGAAATGTGCTCCTCTCGTCACTCTGGTTGGGTGCGCATAGTAAAAAGTGCTCTTGGCAGCTAGAGAGTGCCGCGTTGACCACTGCGCATGAAGAAATAACCACCTGCAACGTTTGGTTTAGGTTTTGGGTGCATTTTTAATTTTATTGCTTAAATCGCATTTTCTCGACGAGCTGAGCACGTTTTCTGAAATGTGCTCCTCCCGTCACTCTGGTTGGGTGCGCATAGTAAAAAGTGCTCTTGGCAGCTAGAGAGTGCCGCGTTGACTGCTGCGCATGAAGAAATAACCACCTGCAACGTTTGGTTTAGGTTTTAGGTGCATTTTTAATTTTATTGCTTAAATCGCATTTTCTCGACGAGCTGAGCACGTTTTCTGAAATGTGCTCCTCTCGTCACTCTGGTTGTGTGCGCATAGTAAAAAGTGCTCTTGGCAGCTAGAGAGTGCCGCGTTGACCACTGCGCATGAAGAAATAACCACCTGCAACGTTTGGTTTAGGTTTTAGGTGCATTTTTAATTTTATTGCTTAAATCGCATTTTCTCGACGAGCTGAGCACGTTTTCTGAAATGTGCTCCTCCCGTCACTCTGGTTGGGTGCGCATAGTAAAAAATGCTCTTGGCAGCTAGAGAGTGCCGCGTTGACCACTGCGCATGAAGAAATAACCACCTGCAACGTTTGGTTTAGGTTTTAGGTGCATTTTTAATTTTATTGCTTAAATGGCATTTTCTCGACGAGCTGAGCACGTTTTCTGAAATGTGCTCCTCTCGTCACTCTGGTTGTGTGCGCGTAGTAAAAAGTGCTCTTGGCAGCTAGAGAGTGCCGCGTTGACCACTGCGCATGAAGAAATAACCACCTGCAACGTTTGGTTTAGGTTTTGGGTGCATTTTTAATTTTATTGCTTAAATCGCATTTTCTCGACGAGCTGAGCACGTTTTCTGAAATGTGCTCCTCCCGTCACTCTGGTTGGGTGTGCATAGTAAAAAGTGCTCTTGGCAGCTAGAGAGTGCCGCGTTGACCACTGCGCATGAAGAAATGACCATCTGCAACATTCGGTTTAGGTTTTAGGTGCATTTTTAATTTTATTGCTTAATTCGCATTTTCTCGACGAGCTGAGCACGTTTTCTGAAATGTGCTCCTCCCGTCACTCTGGTTGGGTGCGCATAGTAAAAAGTTCTCTTGGCAGCTAGAGAGTGCCGCGTTGACCACTGCGCATGAAGAAATAACCACCTGCAACGTTTGGTTTAGGTTTTAGGTGCATTTTTAATTTTATTGCTTAAATCGCATTTTCTCGACGAGCTGAGCACGTTTTCTGAAATGTGCTCCTCCCGTCACTCTGGTTGGGTGCGCATAGTAAAAAGTGCTCTTGGCAGCTAGAGAGTGCCGCGTTGACCACTGCACATGAAGAAATGACCACGTTTGGTTTAGGTTTTGGGTGCATTTTTAATTTTATTGCTTAAATCGCATTTTCTCGACGAGCTGAGCACGTTTTCTGAAATGTGCTCCTCCCGTCACTCTGGTTGGGTGTGCATAGTAAAAAGTGCTCTTGGCAGCTAGAGAGTGCCGCGTTGACCACTGCGCATGAAGAAATGACCATCTGCAACGTTTGGTTTAGGTTTTAGGTGCATTTTTAATTTTATTGCTTAAATCGCATTTTCTGGATGAGCTGAGCACGTTTTCTGAAATGTGCTCCTCTCGTCACTCTGGTTGGGTGCGCATAGTAAAAAGTGCTCTTGGCAGCTAGACAGTGCCGCGTCGACCACTGCGCATGAAGAAATAACCACCTGCAACGTTTGGTTTAGGTTTTGGGTGCATTTTTAATTTTATTGCTTAAATCGCATTTTCTCGACGAGCTGAGCACGTTTTCTGAAATGTGCTCCTCCCGTCACTCTGGTTGGGTGCGCATAGTAAAAAGTGCTCTTGGCAGCTAGAGAGTGCCGCGTTGACTGCTGCGCATGAAGAAATAACCACCTGCAACGTTTGGTTTAGGTTTTAGGTGCATTTTTAATTGTATTGCTTAAATCAAATTTTCTCGTCGAGCTGAGCACGTTTTCTGAAATGCGCTCCTCCCGTCACTCTGGTTGGGTGTGCATCGTAAAAAGTGCTCTTGGCAGCTAGAGAGTGCCGCGTTGATGACTGCGCATGAATAAATAACCACCTGCAACGTTTGGTTTAGGTTTTGGGTGCATTTTTAATTTTATTGCTTAAATCGCATTTTCTCGTCGAGCTGAGCACGTTTTCTGAAATGCGCTCCTCCCGTCACTCTGGTTGGGTGCGCATAGTAAAAAGTGCTCTTGGCAGCTAGAGAGTGCCGCGTTGACCAGTGCGCATGAAGAAATAACCACCTGCAACGTTTGGTTTAGGTTTTGGGTGCATTTTTAATTTTATTGCTTAAATCGCATTTTCTCGACGAGCTGAGCACGTTTTCTGATATGTGCTCCTCCCGTCACTCTGGTTGGGTGCGCATAGTAAAAAGTGCTCTTGGCAGCTAGAGAGTGCCGCGTTGACCACTGCGCATGGATAAATGACCATCTGCAACGTTTGGTTTAGGTTTTGGGTGCATTTTTAATTTTATTGCTTAAATCGCATTTTCTCGACGAGTTGAGCACGTTTTCTGGAATGTGCTCCTCCCGTCACTCTGGTTGGGTGCGCATAGTAAAAAGTGCTCTTGGCAGCTAGAGAGTGCCGCGTTGACCACTGCGCATGAAGAAATAACCACCTGCAACGTTTGGTTTAGGTTTTAGGTACATTTTTAATTGTATTGCTTAAATCGCATTTTCTCGACGAGCTGAGCACGTTTTCTGAAATGTGCTCCTCCCGTCACTCTGGTTGGGTGCGCATAGTAAAAAGTGCTCTTGGCAGCTAGAGAGTGCCGCGTTGACCACTGCGCATGAAGAAATAACCACCTGCAACGTTTGGTTTAGGTTTTAGGTTCATTTTAAATTTTATTGCTTAAATCGCATTTTCTCGACGAGCTGAGCACGTTTTCTGAAATGTGCTCCTCCCGTCACTCTGGTTGGGTGCGCATAGTAAAAAGTGCTCTTGGCAGCTAGAGAGTGCCGCGTTGACCACTGCGCATGAAGAAATAACCACCTGCAACGTTTGGTTTAGGTTTAAGGTGCATTTTTAATTTTATTGCTTAAATCGCATTTTCTCGACGAGCTGAGCACGTTTTCTAAAATGTGCTCCTCCCGTCACTCTGGTTGGGTGTGCATAGTAAAAAGTGCTCTTGGCAGCTAGAGAGTGCCGCGTTGACCACTGCGCATGAAGAAATAACCACCTGCAACGTTTGGTTTAGGTTTTGGGTGCATTTTTAATTTTATTGCTTAAATCGCATTTTCTCGACGAGCTGAGCACGTTTTCAGAAATGTGCTCCTCCCGTCACTCTGGTTGGGTGTGCATAGTAAAAAGTGCTCTTGGCAGCTCGAGAGTGCCGCGTTGACCACTGCGCATGAAGAAATGACCATCTGCAACCTTTGGTTTAGGTTTTGGGTGCATTTTTAATTTTATTGCTTAAATCGCATTTTCTCGACGAGCTGAGCACGTTTTCTGAAATGTGCTCCTCCCGTCACTCTGGTTGGGTGCGCATAGTAAAAAGTGCTCTTGGCAGCTAGAGAGTGCCGCGTTGACCACTACGCATGAAGAAATGACCATCTGCAACGTTTGGTTTAGGTTTTAGGTGCATTTTTAATTTTATTGCTTAAATCGCATTTTCTCGACGAGCTGAGCACGTTTTCTGAAATGTGCTCCTCCCGTCACTCTGGTTGGGTGCACATAGTAAAAAGTGCTCTTGGCAGCTAGAGAGTGCCGCGTTGACTGCTGCGCATGAAGAAATAACCACCTGCAACGTTTGGTTTAGGTTTTAGGTGCATTTTTAATTTTATTGCTTAAATCGCATTTTCTCGACGAGCTGAGCACGTTTTCTGAAATGTGCTCCTCCCGTCACTCTGGTTGGGTGCGCATAGTAAAAAGTGCTCTTGGCAGCTAGACAGTGCCGCGTTGACCACTGCGCATGAAGAAATAACCCCCTGCAACGTTTGGTTTAGGTTTTGGGTGCATTTTTAATTTTATTGCTTAAATCGCATTTTCTCGACGAGCTGAGCACGTTTTCTGAAATGTGCTCCTCCCGTCACTCTGGTTGGGTGTGCATAGTAAAAAGTGCTCTTGGCAGCTAGAGAGTGCCGCGTTGACCACTGCGCATGAAGAAATGACCATCTGCAACGTTTGGTTTAGGTTTTAGGTGCATTTTTAATTTTATTGCTTAAATCGCATTTTCTGGATGAGCTGAGCACGTTTTCTGAAATGTGCTCCTCTCGTCACTCTGGTTGGGTGCGCATAGTAAAAAGTGCTCTTGGCAGCTAGAGAGTGCCGCGTTGACCACTGCGCATGAAGAAATAACTACCTGCAACGTTTGGTTTAGGTTTTGGGTGCATTTTTAATTGTATTGCTTAAATCGCATTTTCTCGACGAGCTGAGCACGTTTTCTGAAATGTGCTCCTCCCGTCACTCTGGTTGGGTGCGCATAGTAAAAAGTGCTCTTGGCAGCTAGAGAGTGCCGCGTTGACTGCTGCGCATGAAGAAATAACCACCTGCAACGTTTGGTTTAGGTTTTAGGTGCATTTTTAATTTTATTGCTTAAATCGCATTTTCTCGTCGAGCTGAGCACGTTTTCTGAAATGCGCTCCTCCCGTCACTCTGGTTGGGTGTGCATCGTAAAAAGTGCTCTTGGCAGCTAGAGAGTGCCGCGTTGATGACTGCGCATGAAGAAATAACCACCTGGAACGTTTGGTTTAGGTTTTGGGTGCATTTTTAATTTTATTGCTTAAATCGCATTTTCTCGTCGAGCTGAGCACGTTTTCTGAAATGCGCTCCTCCTGTCACTCTGGTTGGGTGCGCATAACAAAAAGTGCTCTTGGCAGCTAGAGAGTGCCGCGTTGACCACTGCGCATGAAGAAATAACCACCTGCAACGTTTGGTTTAGGTTTTGGGTGCATTTTTAATTTTATTGCTTAAATCGCATTTTCTCGACGAGCTGAGCACGTTTTCTGAAATGTGCTCCTCCCGTCACTCTGGTTGGGTGCGCATAGTAAAAAGTGACTTGGCAGCTAGAGAGTGCCGCGTTGACCACTGCGCATGAAGAAATGACCATCTGCAACGTTTGGTTTAGATTTTGGGTGCATTTTTAATTTTATTGCTTAAATCGCATTTTCTCGAAGAGCTTAGCACGTTTTCTGGAATGTGCTCCTCCCGTCACTCTGGTTGGGTGCGCATAGTAAAAAGTGCTCTTGGCAGCTAGAGAGTGCCGCGTTGACCACTGCGCATGAAGAAATAACCACCTGCAACGTTTGGTTCAGGTTTTAGGTGCATTTTTAATTGTATTGCTTAAATCGCATTTTCTCGACGAGCTGAGCACGTTTTCTGAAATGTGCTCCTCCCGTCACTCTGGTTGGGTGCGCATAGTAAAAAGTGCTCTTGGCAGCTAGAGAATGTCGCGTTCACTGCTGCGCATGAAGAAATAACCACCTGCAACGTTTGGTTTAGGTTTTAGGTGCATTTTTAATTTTATTGCATAATTCGCATTTTCTCGACGAGCTGAGCACGTTTTCTGAAATGTGCTCCTCCCGTCACTCTGGTTGGGTGCGCATAGTAAAAAGTGCTCTTGGCAGCTAGAGAGTGCCGCGTTGACCACTGCGCATGAAGAAATGACCATCTGCAACGTTTGGTTTAGGTTTTAGGTGCATTTTTAATTTTATTGCTTAAATCGCATTTTCTGGATGAGCTGAGCACGTTTTCTGAAATGTGCTCCTCCCGTCACTCTGGTTGGGTGCGCATAGTAAAAAGTGCTCTTGGCAGCTAGAGAGTGCCGCGTTGACTGCTGCGCATGAAGAAATAACCACCTGCAACGTTTGGTTTAGGTTTTAGGTGCATTTTTAATTTTATTGCTTAAATCGCATTTTCTCGACGAGCTGAGCACGTTTTCTGAAATGTGCTCCTCCCGTCACTCTGGTTGGGTGCGCATAGTAAAAAGTGCTCTTGGCAGCTAGAGAGTGCCGCGTTGACTGCTGCGCATGAAGAAATAACCACCTGCAACGTTTGGTTTAGGTTGTATGTGCATTTTTAATTTTATTGCTTAAATCGCATTTTCTGGATGAGCTGAGCACGTTTTCTGAAATGTGCTCCTCCCGTCACTCTGGTTGGGTGCGCATAGTAAAAAGTGCTCTTGGCAGCTAGAGAGTGCCGCGTTGACCACTGCGCATGAAGAAATAACCACCTGCAACGTTTGGTTTAGGTTTTGGGTGCATTTTTAATTTTATTGCTTAAATCGCATTTTCTCGACGAGCTGAGCACGTTTTCAGAAATGTGCTCCTCCCGTCACTCTGGTTGGGTGTGCATAGTAAAAAGTGCTCTTGGCAGCTCGAGAGTGCCGCGTTGACCACTGCGCATGAAGAAATGACCATCTGCAACCTTTGGTTTAGGTTTTGGGTGCATTTTTAATTTTATTGCTTAAATCGCATTTTCTCGACGAGCTGAGCACGTTTTCTGAAATGTGCTCCTCCCGTCACTCTGGTTGGGTGCGCATAGTAAAAAGTGCTCTTGGCAGCTAGAGAGTGCCGCGTTGACCACTACGCATGAAGAAATGACCATCTGCAACGTTTGGTTTAGGTTTTAGGTGCATTTTTAATTTTATTGCTTAAATCGCATTTTCTCGACGAGCTGAGCACGTTTTCTGAAATGTGCTCCTCCCGTCACTCTGGTTGGGTGCGCATAGTAAAAAGTGCTCTTGGCAGCTAGAGAGTGCCGCGTTGACCACTGCGCATGAAGAAATAACCCCCTGCAACGTTTGGTTTAGGTTTTGGGTGCATTTTTAATTTTATTGCTTAAATCGCATTTTCTCGACGAGCTGAGCACGTTTTCTGAAATGTGCTCCTCCCGTCACTCTGGTTGGGTGTGCATAGTAAAAAGTGCTCTTGGCAGCTAGAGAGTGCCGCGTTGACCACTGCGCATGAAGAAATGACCATCTGCAACGTTTGGTTTAGGTTTTAGGTGCATTTTTAATTTTATTGCTTAAATCGCATTTTCTGGATGAGCTGAGCACGTTTTCTGAAATGTGCTCCTCTCGTCACTCTGGTTGGGTGCGCATAGTAAAAAGTGCTCTTGGCAGCTAGAGAGTGCCGCGTTGACCACTGCGCATGAAGAAATAACTACCTGCAACGTTTGGTTTAGGTTTTGGGTGCATTTTTAATTGTATTGCTTAAATCGCATTTTCTCGACGAGCTGAGCACGTTTTCTGAAATGTGCTCCTCCCGTCACTCTGGTTGGGTGCGCATAGTAAAAAGTGCTCTTGGCAGCTAGAGAGTGCCGCGTTGACTGCTGCGCATGAAGAAATAACCACCTGGAACGTTTGGTTTAGGTTTTGGGTGCATTTTTAATTTTATTGCTTAAATCGCATTTTCTCGTCGAGCTGAGCACGTTTTCTGAAATGCGCTCCTCCTGTCACTCTGGTTGGGTGCGCATAACAAAAAGTGCTCTTGGCAGCTAGAGAGTGCCGCGTTGACCACTGCGCATGAAGAAATAACCACCTGCAACGTTTGGTTTAGGTTTTGGGTGCATTTTTAATTTTATTGCTTAAATCGCATTTTCTCGACGAGCTGAGCACGTTTTCTGAAATGTGCTCCTCCCGTCACTCTGGTTGGGTGCGCATAGTAAAAAGTGACTTGGCAGCTAGAGAGTGCCGCGTTGACCACTGCGCATGAAGAAATGACCATCTGCAACGTTTGGTTTAGGTTTTGGGTGCATTTTTAATTTTATTGCTTAAATCGCATTTTCTCGAAGAGCTTAGCACGTTTTCTGGAATGTGCTCCTCCCGTCACTCTGGTTGGGTGCGCATAGTAAAAAAGTGCTCTTGGCAGCTAGAGAGTGCCGCGTTGACCACTGCGCATGAAGAAATAACCACCTGCAACGTTTGGTTTAGGTTTTAGGTGCATTTTTAATTGTATTGCTTAAATCGCATTTTCTCGACGAGCTGAGCACGTTTTCTGAAATGTGCTCCTCCCGTCACTCTGGTTGGGTGCGCATAGTAAAAAGTGCTCTTGGCAGCTAGAGAGTGTCGCGTTCACTGCTGCGCATGAAGAAATAACCACCTGCAACGTTTGGTTTAGGTTTTAGGTGCATTTTTAATTTTATTGCATAATTCGCATTTTCTCGACGAGCTGAGCACGTTTTCTGAAATGTGCTCCTCCCGTCACTCTGGTTGGGTGCGCATAGTAAAAAGTGCTCTTGGCAGCTAGAGAGTGCCGCGTTGACCACTGCGCATGAAGAAATAATCACCTGAAACGTTTGGTTTAGGTTTTAGGTGCATTTTTAATTTTATTGCTTAAATCGCATTTTCTCGACGAGCTGAGCACGTTTTCTGAAATGTGCTCCTCCCGTTACTCTGGTTGGGTGCGCATAGTAAAAAATGCTATTGGCAGCTAGAGAGTGCCGCGTTGACCACTGCGCATGAAGAAATAACCACCTGCAACGTTTGGTTTAGGTTTAAGGTGCATTTTTAATTGTATTGCTTAAATCGCATTTTCTCGACGAGCTGAGCACGTTTTCTGAAATGTGCTCCTCCCGTCACTTTGGTTGGGTGTGCATAGTAAAAAGTGCTCTTGGCAGCTAGAGAGTGCCGCGTTGACCACTGCACATGAAGAAATGACCATCTGCAACGTTTGGTTTAGGTTTTGGGTGCATTTTTAATTTTATTGCTTAAATCGCATTTTCTCGACGAGCTGAGCACGTTTTCTGAAATGTGCTCCTCCCGTCACTCTGGTTGGGTGTGCATAGTAAAAAGTGCTCTTGGCAGCTAGAGAGTGCCGCGTTGACCACTGCGCATGAAGAAATGACCATCTGCAACGTTTGCTTTAGGTTTTAGGAGCATTTTTAATTTTATTGCTTAAATCGCATTTTCTGGATGAGCTGAGCACGTTTTCTGAAATGTGCTCCTCTCGTCACTCTGGTTGGGTGCGCATAGTAAAAAGTGCTCTTGGCAGCTAGACAGTGCCGCGTTGACCACTGCGCATGAAGAAATAACCACCTGCAACGTTTGGTTTAGGTTTTGGGTGCATTTTTAATTTTATTGCTTAAATCGCATTTTCTCGACGAGCTGAGCACGTTTTCTTAAATGTGCTCCTCCCGTCACTCTGGTTGGGTGCGCATAGTAAAAAGTGCTCTTGGCAGCTAGAGAGTGCCGCGTTGACTGCTGCGCATGAAGAAATAACCACCTGCAACGTTTGGTTTAGGTTTTAGGTGCATTTTTAATTGTATTGCTTAAATCAAATTTTCTCGTCGAGCTGAGCACGTTTTCTGAAATGCGCTCCTCCCGTCACTCTGGTTGGGTGTGCATCGTAAAAAGTGCTCTTGGCAGCTAGAGAGTGCCGCGTTGATGACTGCGCATGAAGAAATAACCACCTGCAACGTTTGGTTTAGGTTTTGGGTGCATTTTTAATTTTATTGCTTAAATCGCATTTTCTCGTCGAGCTGAGCACGTTTTCTGAAATGCGCTCCTCCCGTCACTCTGGTTGGGTGCGCATAGTAAAAAGTGCTCTTGGCAGCTAGAGAGTGCCGCGTTGACCACTGCGCATGAAGAAATAACCACCTGCAACGTTTGGTTTAGGTTTTAGGTGCATTTTTAATTTTATTGCTTAAATCGCATTTTCTCGACGAGCTGAGCACGTTTTCTGAAATGTGCTCCTCCCGTCACTCTGGTTGGGTGCGCATAGTAAAAAGTGCTCTTGGCAGCTAGAGAGTGCCGCGTTGACCACTGCGCATGAAGAAATGACCATCTGCAACGTTTGGTATAGGTTTTGGGTGCATTTTTAATTTTATTGCTTAAATCGCATTTTCTCGACGAGCTGAGCACGTTTTCTGGAATGTGCTCCTCCCGTCACTCTGGTTGGGTGCGCATAGTAAAAAGTGCTCTTGGCAGCTAGAGAGTGCCGCGTTGACCACTGCGCATGAAGAAATAACCACCTGCAACGTTTGGTTTAGGTTTTAGGTGCATTTTTAATTGTATTGCTTAAATCGCATTTTCTCGACGAGCTGAGCACGTTTTCTGAAATGTGCTCCTCCCGTCACTCTGGTTGGGTGCGCATAGTAAAAAGTGCTCTTGGCAGCTAGAGAGTGCCGCGTTGACCACTGCGCATGAAGAAATAACCACCTGCAACGTTTGGTTTAGGTTTTAGGTGCATTTTTAATTTTATTGCTTAAATCGCATTTTCTCGACGAGCTGAGCACGTTTTCTGAAATGTGCTCCTCCCGTCACTCTGGTTGGGTGCGCATAGTAAAAAGTGCTCTTGGCAGCTAGAGAGTGCCGCGTTGACCACTGCGCATGAAGAAATAACCCCCTGCAACGTTTGGTTTAGGTTTTGGGTGCATTTTTAATTTTATTGCTTAAATCGCATTTTCTCGACGAGCTGAGCACGTTTTCTGAAATGTGCTCCTCCCGTCACTCTGGTTGGGTGCGCATAGTAAAAAGTGCTCTTGGCAGCTAGAGAGTGCCGCGTTGACCACTGCGCATGAAGAAATGACCATCTGCAACGTTTGGTTTAGGTTTTAGGTGCATTTTTAATTTTATTGCTTAAATCGCATTTTCTGGATGAGCTGAGCACGTTTTCTGAAATGTGCTCCTCCCGTCACTCTGGTTGGGTGCGCATAGTAAAAAGTGCTCTTGGCAGCTAGAGAGTGCCGCGTTGACTGCTGCGCATGAAGAAATAACCACCTGCAACGTTTGGTTTAGGTTTTAGGTGCATTTTTAATTTTATTGCTTAAATCGCATTTTCTCGACGAGCTGAGCACGTTTTCTGAAATGTGCTCCTCCCGTCACTCTGGTTGGGTGCGCATAGTAAAAAGTGCTCTTGGCAGCTAGAGAGTGCCGCGTTGACTGCTGCGCATGAAGAAATAACCACCTGCAACGTTTGGTTTAGGTTTTATGTGCATTTTTAATTTTATTGCTTAAATCGCATTTTCTGGATGAGCTGAGCACGTTTTCTGAAATGTGCTCCTCTCGTCACTCTGGTTGGGTGCGCATAGTAAAAAGTGCTCTTGGCAGCTAGAGAGTGCCGCGTTGACCACTGCGCATAAAGAAATAACCACCTGCAACGTTTGGTTTAGGTTTTAGGTGCATTTTTAATTTTATTGCTTAAATCGCATTTTCTCGACGAGCTGAGCACGTTTTCTGAAATGTGCTCCTCCCGTCACTCTGGTTGGGTGCGCATAGTAAAAAGTGCTCTTGGCAGCTAGAGAGTGCCGCGTTGACTGCTGCGCATGAAGAAATAACCACCTGCAACGTTTTGTTTAGGTTTTGGGTGCATTTTTAATTTTATTGCTTAAATCGCATTTTCTCAACGAGCTGAGCACGTTTTCTGAAATGTGCTCCTCCCGTCACTCTGGTTGGGTGTGCATAGTAAAAAGTGCTCTTGGCAGCTCGAGAGTGCCGCGTTGACCACTGCGCATGAAGAAATGACCATCTGCAACCTTTGGTTTAGGTTTTGGGTGCATTTTTAATTTTATTGCTTAAATCGCATTTTCTCGACGAGCTGAGCACGTTTTCTGAAATGTGCTCCTCCCGTCACTCTGGTTGGGTGTGCATAGTAAAAAGTGCTCTTGGCAGCTAGAGAGTGCCGCGTTGACCACTGCGCATAAAGAAATAACCACCTGCAACGTTTGGTTTAGGTTTTAGGTGCATTTTTAATTTTATTGCTTAAATCGCATTTTCTCGACGAGCTGAGCACGTTTTCTGAAATGTGCTCCTCCCGTCACTCTGGTTGGGTGCGCATAGTAAAAAGTGCTCTTGGCAGCTAGAGAGTGCCGCGTTGACTGCTGCGCATGAAGAAATAACCACCTGCAACGTTTTGTTTAGGTTTTGGGTGCATTTTTAATTTTATTGCTTAAATCGCATTTTCTCGACGAGCTGAGCACGTTTTCTGAAATGTGCTCCTCCCGTCACTCTGGTTGGGTGTGCATAGTAAAAAGTGCTCTTGGCAGCTCGAGAGTGCCGCGTTGACCACTGCGCATGAAGAAATAACCACCTGCAACGTTTGGTTTAGGTTTAAGGTGCATTTTTAATTTTATTGCTTAAATCGCATTTTCTCGACGAGCTGAGCACGTTTTCTGAAATGTGCTCCTCCCGTCACTCTGGTTGGGTGCGCATAGTAAAAAGTGCTCTTGGCAGATAGAGAGTGCCGCGTTCACTGCTGCACATGAAGAAATAACCACCTGCAACGTTTGGTTTAGGTTTTGGGTGCATTTTTAATTTTATTGCTTAAATCGCATTTTCTCGACGAGCTGAGCACGTTTTCTGAAATGTGCTCCTCCCGTCACTCTGGTTGGTTTTGCATAGTAAAAAGTGCTCTTGGCAGCTAGAGAGTGCCGCGTTGACCACTGTGCATGAAGAAATGACCATCTGCAACGTTCGGTTTAGGTTTTAGGTGCATTTTTAATTTTATTGCTTAATTCGCATTTTCTCGACGAGCTGAGCACGTTTTCTGAAATGTGCTCCTCCCGTCACTCTGGTTGGGTGCGCATAGTAAAAAGTGCTCTTAGCAGCTAGAGAGTGCCGCGTTGACCACTGCGCATAAAGAAATAACCACCTGCAACGTTTGGTTTAGGTTTTAGGTGCATTTTTAATTTTATTGCTTAAATCGCATTTTCTCGACGAGCTGAGCACGTTTTCTGAAATGTGCTCCTCCCGTCACTCTGGTTTGGTGCGCATAGTAAAAAGTGCTCTTGGCAGCTAGAGAGTGCCGCGTTGACTGCTGCGCATGAAGAAATAACCACCTGCAACGTTTTGTTTAGGTTTTGGGTGCATTTTTAATTTTATTGCTTAAATCGCATTTTCTCGACGAGCTGAGCACGTTTTCTGAAATGTGCTCCTCCCGTCACTCTGGTTGGGTGCGCATAGTAAAAAGTGCTCTTGGCAGCTGGAGAGTGCCGCGTTGACTGCTGCGCATGAAGAAATAACCACCTGCAACGTTTGGTTTAGGTTTTAGGTGCATTTTTAATTTTATTGCTTAAATCGCATTTTCTGGATGAGCTGAGCACGTTTTCTGAAATGTGCTCCTCTCGTCACTCTGGTTGGGTGCGCATAGTAAAAAGTGCTCTTGGCAGCTAGAGAGTGCCGCGTTGACCACTGCGCATGAAGAAATAACCACCTGCAACGTTTGGTTCAGGTTTTGGGTGCATTTTTAATTTTATTGCTTAAATCGCATTTTCTGGATGAGCTGAGCACGTTTTCTGAAATGTGCTCCTCCCGTCACTCTGGTTGGGTGCGCATAGTAAAAAGTGCTCTTAGCAGCTAGAGAGTGCCGCGTTGACCACTGCGCATGAAGAAATAACCACCTGCAACGTTTGGTTTAGGTTTTAGGTGCATTTTTAATTTTATTGCTTAAATCGCATTTTCTCGACGAGCTGAGCACGTTTTCTGAAATGTGCTCCTCCCGTCACTCTGGTTGGGTGTGCATAGTAAAAAGTGCTCTTGGCAGCTAGAGAGTGCCGCGTTGTCCGCTGCGCATGAAGAAATAACCACTTCAACGTTTGGTTTAGGTTTTGGGTGCATTTTTAATTTTATTGCTTAAATCGCATTTTCTCGACGAGCTGAGCACGTTTTCTGAAATGTGCTCCTTCCGTCACTCTGGTTGGGTGCGCATAGTAAAAAGTGCTCTTGGCAGCTAGAGAGTGCCGCGTTGACCACTGCGCATGAAGAAATGACCATCTGCAACGTTTGGTTTAGGTTTTAGGTGCATTTTTAATTTTATTGCTTAAATCGCATTTTCTGGATGAGCTGAGTACGTTTTCTGAAATGTGCTCCTCCCGTCACTCTGGTTGGGTGCGCATAGTAAAAAGTGCTCTTGGCAGCTAGAGAGTGCCGCGTTGACTGCTGCGCATGAAGAAATAACCACCTGCAACGTTTGGTTTAGGTTTTAGGTGCATTTTTAATTTTATTGCTTAAATCGCATTTTCTCGACGAGCTGAGCACGTTTTCTGAAATGTGCTCCTCCCGTCACTCTGGTTGGGTGCGCATAGTAAAAAGTGCTCTAGGCAGCTAGAGAGTGCCGCGTTGACTGCTGCGCATGAAGAAATAACCACCTGCAACGTTTGGTTTAGGTTTTAGGTGCATTTTTAATTTTATTGCTTAAATCGCACTTTCTGGATGAGCTGAGCACGTTTTCTGAAATGTGCTCCTCCCGTCACTCTGGTTGGGTGCGCATAGTAAAAAGTGCTCTTGGCAGCTAGAGAGTGCCGCGTTGACCACTGCGCATAAAGAAATAATCACCTGCAACGTTTGGTTTAGGTTTTGGGTGCATTTTTAATTTTATTGCTTAAATCGCATTTTCTCGACGAGCTGAGCACGTTTTCTGAAATGTGCTCCTCCCGTCACTCTGGTTGGGTGTGCATAGTAAAAAGTGCTCTTGGCAGCTAGAGAGTGCCGCGTTGACCACTGCGCATAAAGAAATAACCACCTGCAACGTTTGGTTTAGGTTTTAGGTTCATTTTTAATTTTATTGCTTAAATCGCATTTTCTCGACGAGCTGAGCACGTTTTCTGAAATGTGCTCCTCCCGTCACTCTGGTTGGGTGCGCATAGTAAAAAGTGCTCTTGGCAGCTAGAGAGTGCCGCGTTGACTGCTGCGCATGAAGAAATAACCACCTGCAACGTTTTGTTTAGGTTTTGGGTGCATTTTTAATTTTATTGCTTAAATCGCATTTTCTCGACGAGCTGAGCACGTTTTCTGAAATGTGCTCCTCCCGTCACTCTGGTTGGGTGCGCATAGTAAAAAATGCTCTTGGCAGCT
>NW_026061433.1:727500-730180 GCF_024217435.2 Syngnathus scovelli | reverse complement strand
GGCTCCCGGCACCCCGGCTAAGCGATTTGAACGGCCCGCTGATCTCCCGGAGGTCGCAACGGGGAATTGCCTCCCTCTCGCGGACACGGCGCGTAAATGCACCGCCTCTCGCACTTGGCGCACACTCACTGGCATCGCTACGCCTCCCGTGGCACTTTAAGCGACCGGGACCACCGCGAGCGCGGGCGATGACTAAGAGGCTCCCCGGCCGGCCTCGCGGAGCTCCGACGCTCCCCCGCCGGACTTCCGGCGGCCGGCCGGAGCCTCGGCACGGCTGCCGCACTCCCTAATAACACCCCGCGGACCCCCGCGAGCCGAACGCTCGCTGCCGCGGGCGACCCCTGCCAAGGCGGACGCGTGACGGCGCGGGAGCCCTCGGCACTATATCACGGTCACGTATGTAGTCAAATCGTGTAAAATCACCGTTAGTTTATTCATAATATAGGTAATAATTAAATAAATATTAACATCGCGTATATTATTAATAAACACATGTATGTATTTATTTAATAATTAAATAAATATTAACATCGCGTATAATCATGCGCAATACTTCGTGGCCGACCGGGGAACCGGCGAAGGCGGACGCATCGCGGCGCGAGAGCCGTTGGCACTTTGGAAAAAAAATAAATAAATAAATAAATAATAATTCGCCGACCGGGCTCCGGGGGAAGAGGCCGGCTTTTCGCCGTTCGCGGCCGACCGGGGAACCGGCGAAGGCGGACGCGCTCTCTAACGAGCCCCGCCGGCCGGAGGAAGTGCGCCCTCTGGCGGACACGCCGTTGTAAATGAATGGGGTTTGGCACTTGGTGCATTTTTCGCCCAAGTCGAAGCGCGCTCCGGGCGAGGAGGCCGGATTCTCGCCACCCGTGGCCGGCCGGGGAACCGGCCAAGGCGGACGCGCTCTCTAACGAGCCCCGCCGGCCGGAGGAAGTGCGCCCTCTGGCGGACACGCCGTTGTAAATGAATGGGGTTTGGCACTTGGTGCATTTTTCGCCCAAGTCGAAGCGCGCTCCGGGCGAGGAGGCCGGATTCTCGCCACCCGTGGCCGGCCGGGGAACCGGCCAAGGCGGACGCGGTCTCTAACGAGCCCCGCCGGCCGGAGGAAGTGCGCCCTCTGGCGGACACGCCGTTGTAAATGAATGGGGTTTGGCACTTGGTGCATTTTTCGCCCAAGTCGAAGCGCGCTCCGGGCGAGGAGGCCGGATTCTCGCCACCCGTGGCCGGCCGGGGAACCGGCCAAGGCGGACGCGCTCTCTAACGAGCCCCGCCGGCCGGAGGAAGTGCGCCCTCTGGCGGACACGCCGTTGTAAATGAATGGGGTTTGGCACTTGGTGCATTTTTCGCCCAAGTCGAAGCGCGCTCCGGGCGAGGAGGCCGGATTCTCGCCACCCGTGGCCGGCCGGGGAACCGGCCAAGGCGGACGCGGTCTCTAACGAGCCCCGCCGGCCGGAGGAAGTGCGCCCTCTGGCGGACACGCCGTTGTAAATGAATGGGGTTTGGCACTTGGTGCATTTTTCGCCCAAGTCGAAGCGCGCTCCGGGCGAGGAGGCCGGATTCTCGCCACCCGTGGCCGGCCGGGGAACCGGCGAAGGCGGATAGGCTTTCACGGAGGATCCGCCGGCTGGTCCGCGGGCCGATTAGGGTCCCGCGAGTGAGCGGTGGCGGTCCGGAATCCAGGCCGGCCAGGAGGCACCGCCAGGCGGATAGGCTTTCACGGAGGTCCCGCCGGCTGGTCCGCGGGCCGATTAGGGTCCCGCGAGTGAGCGGTGGCGGTCCGGAATCCAGGCCGGCCCGGAGCCACCGCCAGGCGGATAGGCTTTCACGGAGGAGCCGCCGGCTGGTCCGCGGGCCGTTTAGGGTCCCGTAAGTTAGCGGTCGCGGTCCGGAATCCAGGCCGTCCAGGAGGCACCGCCAGGCGGATAGGCTTTCACGGAGGTCCCGCCGGCTGGTCCGCGGGCCGATTAGGGTCCCGCGAGTGAGCGGTGGCGGTCCGGAATCCAGGCCGGCCCGGAGCCACCGCCAGGCGGATAGGCTTTCACGGAGGAGCCGCCGGCTGGTCCGCGGGCCGTTTAGGGTCCCGTAAGTTAGCGGTCGCGGTCCGGAATCCAGGCCGTCCAGGAGGCACCGCCAGGCGGATAGGCTTTCACGGAGGACCCGCCGGCTGGTCCGCGGGCCGTTTAGGCTCCCGTAAGTTAGCGGTCGCGGTCCGGAATACAGGCCGTCCAGGAGGCACTGCCAGGCGGATACACTCTCTAACGAGCCCCGCCGGCTGGTCCGCCGGGGGAAGTGCGCCCTCTGGCGGACACGCCGTTGTAAATGAATGGGGTTTGGCACTTAGTGCATTTTTCGACCAGCGGCAACGCAGGCTGACGGGCGGCCGCTTCCACGGGCCGGCACTACTCTACGGAGGCGCTAGCCGCCTCCGGTGGGGGCCGTGTGATCTCGCTGGATGCCCGAGGACCTTCCGCCAGGCCCGGCCGCAGCTTTTGCGCGCGCCCGGTCCTATTATCTGGTGGAAGCTGGAGGCCGGGGCTCGGCAGCTCGCTGCCCGGGGACCTTCCGCGAGGCCCGGCCGCAGCTTTTACGCACGGCCGCTGCTATTCTCCGGCTCCGGCTTCGTCCCGGAGGGTGCTTGGGGAACGGCGGCGCACACCGCGAACGGCCGGTGGCGGTCGGC
>NW_026061433.1:702500-715000 GCF_024217435.2 Syngnathus scovelli | reverse complement strand
CCCTACCAAGGCGGGTCATGGGCGCATGTCGGTCAGGTTATAAGAGTGTTTTTTTCGCTCCGGGCTAGAGCCGGGTGAGGTCGTCTCGAACCACGTGCCTGAAGGCCGCCTCGCGCCGGATTCGGCCCCGCTCATTCGTCGGAGTGACCGCCCGACGCGGGCATCGCTAGATTAGCCGTGGCCCCGATCCTTCCCCATCGACAGCCTTTCGCCCCCTTCGCTCCGGCCTCTGAGGCGGCCGGTACCCCTTTCTTGGATGAGACAGAACCCTTGACGGGCCGTTCGCAGATTTTTGCCCGGGCTTTGTTTACCGAGGCGGCCGGTACCTCCGTCTGCCTTGGATGGACCGCATCCGCAGATTTTCGTCCGGCCTTAGCTTAAGGAGACGGCCGTTGCCTCCGATCCTCCGGGCTAGAGCCGGGTGAGGTCGTCTCGAACCACGTGCCTGAAGGCCGCCTCGCGCCGGATTCGGCCCCGCTCATTCGTCGGAGTGACCGCCCGACGCGGGCATCGCTAGATTAGCCGTGGCCCCGATCCTTCCCCATCGACAGCCTTTCGCCCCCTTCGCTCCGGCCTCTGAGGCGGCCGGTACCCCTTTCTTGGATGAGACAGAACCCTTGACGGGCCGTTCGCAGATTTTTGCCCGGCCTGTGTTTAAGGAGGCGGCCGGTACCTCCCTCCTTGGATGACCAACAACCCTTGACCGGCCATTCGCAGATTTTTGCCCGGCCTGTGTTTAAGGAGGCGGCCGGTACCTCCCTCCTTGGATGACCTTCTACCCTTGACGGGCCATTCGCAGATTTTTGCCCGGCCTGTGTTTAAGGAGGCGGCCGGTACCTCCCTCCTTGGATGACCTTCTACCCTTGACGGGCCATTCGCAGATTTTTGCCCGGCCTGTGTTTAAGGAGGCGGCCGGTACCTCCCTCCTTGGATGACCTTCTACCCTTGACGGGCCATTCGCAGATTTTTGCCCGGCCTGTGTTTAAGGAGGCGGCCGGTACCTCCCTCCTTGGATGACCTTCTACCCTTGACGGGCCATTCGCAGATTTTTGCCCGGCCTGTGTTTAAGGAGGCGGCCGGTACCTCCCTCCTTGGATGACCCACTACCCTTGACGGGCCCATTCGCAGATTTTTGCCCGGCCTGTGTTTAGGGAGGCGACCGGTCCTCCGTAGCTTGATCGGATTTCCCTTCCGGCCTGTGTTTAAGGAGGCGGCCGGTCCTCCGTAGCTTGATCGGATTTCCCTTCCAGCCTGTGTTTAAGGAGGCGGCTGGTCCTCCCCGGTCGGTTGCCAAGCGACCGGGACCCGCAAGTGGGCAGGAACCGTCCACCCAACGCCGGCGAGCCGGGGCCGGTGGGGGCCCTACCAAGGCGGGTCTAACTTCAGGCGGTGCAAACGGGGGAGGGGGGTAAGGACGGCTGCCGGGAGCAGACAGCCGTCCCCGGGAGGGGGTAGTAGCTTCGCGGCGGCCGCCGGGAGCAGACGGCCGTCCGCGCATTCTGCCAATGCCTGTAGGACTTTGAATATTTCACAGCCGTGCTGTGGCACTTAGAAAGTTTTTCAGAGACGTGGCACTTAGAAAGTTTTTTCAGAGATGTGGCACTTAGAAAGTTTTTCAGAGATGTGGCACTTAGAAAGTTTTTGAGAGATGTGGCACTTAGAAATTTTTTGAGAGATGTGGCACTTTGAAAATTTTTGAGAAATGTGGCACTTAGAAAATTTTCTCTCTCTCTCTGGAAGTGCCGTGCCTTCTTCAGTTCTGCTATCCGAGCAGGGGACGCTTGCTGGCGGCCGTTACCAGCGCTCGGACCAGGCCCAATTGATTTGCATGGAAAACAATTGCGTCCCCCATGCTCGTTCTGACTATATTTTGCGAAAGGGGGGTAAAGTGATGAGTACACTAAGTGGGGGGACCAACCCATGTACTCTAGAAAAAGTACATGGGTTGACAAAAGACCAGTTCGTACTGCACCCCTGGTACCCAAACCCCTGGTACCTTTAGGCACTTAGAAAAATTTCGCCCAAATTTGGAGGTCGCTCCAGGGGAAGAGGCCGAATTTTCGCCTATTACGGCCGACCGCGGGAACCAGCCGAGGCGGACGCTTTTCGGCGCAAGAGCCGTTGGCACTTAGAAAATATTCGCTAAACTTCAAAGGACCTCCAGGGGAAGAGGCCGAATTGTCACTTTTTCTGGCCGACATCGGGAACCAGCCGAGTCGGACTCTTTACGGCGGAGCAGCCGTTGGCACTTAGAAAATATTCGCCAAACTCGGCCGGACTTCCAGGGGAAGAGGCCGAATTGTCACTTGTTCTGCCCGACCATCGGGAACCAGCCGAGTCGGACACTTTAAGGCGGAGCAGCCGTTGGCACTTAGAAAATATTCGCCAAACTTGAACGGACCTCCAGGGGAAGAGGCCGAATTTTCACCTGTTCTGGCCGACATCGGGAACCAGCCGAGTCGGACTCTTTAAGGCGGAGCAGCCGTTGGCACTTAGAAAATATTCGTTAAACTTGAAAGGACCTCCAGGGGAAGAGGCCGAATTGTCACTTGTTCTGGCCGACATCGGGAACCAGCCGAGTCGGACGCTTTAAGGCGGAGCAGCCGTTGGCACTTAGAAAATATTCGTTAAACTTGAAAAGACCTCCAGGGGAAGAGGCCGAATTGTCACTTGTTCTGGCCGACATCGGGAACCAGCCGAGTCGGGCCCTTTAAGGCTGAGCAGCCGTTGGCACTTAGGAAATATTTGCCTTAACTCGGCCGGACTTCCAGGGGAAGAGGCCGGATTTTCACTTGTTCTGGCCGACATCGGGAACCAGCCGAGTCGGACGCTTTAAGGCGGAGCAGCCGTTGGCACTTAGAAAATATTCCCCAAACTTGAACGGACCTCCAGGGGAAGAGGCCGAATTTTCACTTGTTCTGGCCGACATCGGGAACCAGCCGAGTCGGACTCTTTACGGCGGAACAGCCGTTGGCACTTGGGAAATATTCGCCGAACTCGGCCGGACTTCCAGGGGAAGAGGCCAATTTTTCACTTGTTCTGGACGACATCGGGAACCAGCCGAGTCGGACCCTTTACGGCGGAACAGCCGTTGGCACTTAGGAAATATTTGCCTTAACTCGGCCGGACTTCCAGGGGAAGAGGCCGGATTTTCACTTGTTCTGGCCGACATCGGGAACCAGCCCAGTCGGACTCTTTACGGCGGAGCAGCCGTTGGCACTTAGGAACTATTCGCCGAACTCGGCCGGACTTCCAGGGGAAGAGGCCGATTTTTCACTTGTTCTGGCCGACATCGGGAACCAGCCGAGTCGGACCCTTTACGGCGGAACAGCCGTTGGCACTTAGGAAATATTTGCCTTAACTCGGCCGGACTTCCAGGGGAAGAGGCCGGATTTTCACTTGTTCTGGCCGACATCGGGAACCAGCCGAGTCGGACCCTTTACGGCGGAACAGCCGTTGGCACTTGGGAAATATTTGCCTTAACTCGGCCGGACTTCCAGGGGAAGAGGCCGGATTTTCACTTGTTCTGGCCGACATCGGGAACCAGCCGAGTCGGACACTTTACGGCTGAGCAGCCGTTGGCACTTAGGAAATATTTGCCTTAACTCGGCCGGACTTCCAGGGGAAGAGGCCGGATTTTCACTTGTTCTGGCCGACATCGGGAACCAGCCGAGTCGGACACTTTAAGGCTGAGCAGCCGTTGGCACTTAGGAAATATTTGCCTTAACTCGGCCGGACTTCCAGGGGAAGAGGCCGGATTTTCACTTGTTCTGGCCGACATCGGGAACCAGCCGAGTCGGACACTTTAAGGCTGAGCAGCCGTTGGCACTTAGGAAATATTTGCCTTAACTCGGCCGGACTTCCAGGGGAAGAGGCCGGATTTTCACTTGTTCTGGCCGACATCGGGAACCAGCCGAGTCGGACACTTTAAGGCTGAGCAGCCGTTGGCACTTAGGAAATATTTGCCTTAACTCGGCCGGACTTCCAGGGGAAGAGGCCGATTTTTCACTTGTTCTGGCCGACATCGGGAACCAGCCGAGTCGGACGCTTTACGGCGGAGCAGCCGTTGGCACTTAGGAAATATTCGTTAATCTTGAACGGACCTCCAGGGGAAGAGGCCGAATTTTCACTTGTTCTGGCCGACATCGGGAACCAGCCGAGTCGGACGCTTTACGGCGGAGCAGCCGTTGGCACTTAGGAAATATTCGTTAATCTTGAACGGACCTCCAGGGGAAGAGGCCGAATTTTCACTTGTTCTGGCCGACATCGGGAACCAGCCGAGTCGGACACTTTACGGCGGAGCAGCCGTTGGCACTTAGGAAATATTCGCCAAAATGTTCCGGACCTCCAGGGGAAGAGGCCAAATTTTCACTTGTTCTGGCCGACCGGGTGAACCGGCCGAGGCGGACACTTTACGGCGGAGCAGCCGTTGGCACTTAGGAAATATTCGCCAAAATGTTCCGGACCTCCAGGGGAAGAGGCCGAATTTTCACTTGTTCTGGCCGACCAAGGGAACCAGCCGAGGCGGACACTTTACGGCGGAGCAGCCGTTGGCACTTAGAAATTATTCAGACTTCCATAAACACACATCGGCCTTTTGCCGTCACTGCCCGGGATGGGCACCGTGGTAGCTCGGACAGTTCGTGTGACAGCTTCCGCTGGCACTTAGACAATTTTTAAAATGAAAATAAACAGTTCTGCACATACGTGCCGACTATATTTTGCGAAAGGGGGGTAAAGTGATGAGTACACTAAGTGGGGGGACCAAGTACATAAAGCCCACCCCTGGTACCTCAGAGAGGCCGAATTGACACATTTTGTGTCCGACCGCGGGAACCAGCCGAGGCGGACGCTTTTCGGCGCAAGAGCCGTTGGCACTTAGAAAATATTCGTTAATCTTGAACGGACCTCCAGGGGAAGAGGCCGAATTTTCACTTGTTCTGGCCGACATCAGGAACCAGCCCAGGCGGACGCTTTTCGGCGCAAGAGCCGTTGGCACTTAGAAGATATTCGTTAATCTTGAACGGACCTCCAGGGGAAGAGGCCGAATGTTCACTTGTTCTGGCCGACATCGGGAACCAGCCGAGTCGGACGCTTTACGGCGGAGCAGCCGTTGGCACTTAGAAAATATTCGTTAATCTTGAACGGACCTCCAGGGGAAGAGGCCGAATTTTCACTT
Organism: Syngnathus scovelli; assembly: GCF_024217435.2. Taxonomy (NCBI): domain Eukaryota; kingdom Metazoa; phylum Chordata; class Actinopteri; order Syngnathiformes; family Syngnathidae; genus Syngnathus; species Syngnathus scovelli. Next base: position 709,821 of record NW_026061433.1, on the reverse strand, counting down.
GTTCTGGCCGACATCGGGAACCAGCCGAGTCGGACGCTTTACGGCGGAGCAGCCGTTGGCACTTTGAAAATATTCGTTAAACTTCAACTGACCTCCAGGGGAAGAGGCCGAGTTTCCACTTGTTCTGGCCGACATCGGGAACCAGCCGAGTCGGACACCTTACGGCGGAAGAGCCGATGGCACTTAGAAAATATTCGTTAAACTTGAACGGACCTCCAGGGGAAGAGGCCGAATTTTCGCTTGTTCAGGCCGACCGGAGGAACCGGCCGAGTCGGACACCTTACGGCGGAAGAGCCGATGGCACTTAGAAAATATTCGTTAAACTTGACAGGACCTCCAGGGGAAGAGGCCGAATTTTCGCTCGTTCAGGCCGACCGGAGGAACCGGCCGAGACGGACACCTTACGGCGGAAGAGCCGATGGCACTTAGAAAATATTCGTTAAACTTGACAGGACCTCCAGGGGAAGAGGCCGAATTTTCGCTCGTTCGGGCCGACCGGAGGAACCGGCCGGGTCGGACACCTTACGGCGGAAGAGCCGTTCGCACTTAGAAAATATTCGTTAAACTTGACAGGACCTCCAGGGGAAGAGGCCGAATTTTCGCTTGTTCAGGCCGACCGGAGGAACCGGCCGAGTCGGACACCTTACGGCGGAAGAGCCGATGGCACTTAGAAAATATTCGTTAAACTTGACAGGACCTCCAGGGGAAGAGGCCGAATTTTCGCTCGTTCAGGCCGACCGGAGGAACCGGCCGAGTCGGACACCTTACGGCGGAAGAGCCGATGGCACTTAGAAAATATTCGTTAAACTTGACAGGACCTCCAGGGGAAGAGGCCGAATTTTCGCTCGTTCAGGCCGACCGGAGGAACCGGCCGAGTCGGACACCTTACGGCGGAAGAGCCGATGGCACTTAGAAAATATTCGTTAAACTTGACAGGACCTCCAGGGGAAGAGGCCGAATTTTCGCTCGTTCAGGCCGACCGGAGGAACCGGCCGAGTCGGACACCTTACGGCGGAAGAGCCGATGGCACTTAGAAAATATTCGTTAAACTTGACAGGACCTCCAGGGGAAGAGGCCGAATTTTCGCTCGTTCAGGCCGACCGGAGGAACCGGCCGAGTCGGACACATTACGGCGGAAGAGCCGATGGCACTTAGAAAATATTCGCAGAAGTTGGCCGGACTTCCAGAGCGAGAGGCCGAATTGTCACATTATTTGGCCGACTAGGGGAACCGGCCGAGTCGGACACCTTACGGCGGAAGAGCCGATGGCACTTAGAAAATATTCGTTAAACTTGACAGGACCTCCAGGGGAAGAGGCCGAATTTTCGCTCGTTCAGGCCGACCGGAGGAACCAGCCGGGTCGGACACGTTACGGCGGAAGAGCCGTTCGCACTTAGAAAATATTCGTTAAACTTCACAGGACCTCCAGGGGAAGAGGCCGAATTTTCGCTCGTTCGGGCCGACCGGAGGAACCGGCCGGGTCGGACACGTTACGGCGCAACAGCCGTTGGCACTTTGAAAATATTCGCCAAAATGTTCCGGACCTCCAGGGGAAGAGGCCGAATTTTCGCTCGTTCGGGCCGACCGGAGGAACCAGCCGGGTCGGACACGTTACGGCGCAACAGCCGTTCGCACTTAGAAAATATTCGCCAAAGTCGTCCGGACCTCCAGGGGAAGAGGCCGAATTTTCGCTCGTTCGGGCCGACCGGAGGAACCAGCCGGGTCGGACACGTTACGGCGATACAGCCGTTGGCACTTTGAAAATATTCGCCAAAATGTTCCGGACCTCCAGGGGAAGAGGCCGAATTTTCGCTCGTTCGGGCCGACCGAAGGAACCAGCCGGGTAGGACACTTTACGGCGGAACGGCCGTTGGCACTTTGAAAATATTCGCCAAAATGTTCCGGACCTCCAGGGGAAGAGGCCGAATTTTCGCTCGTTCGGGCCGACCGGAGGAACCGGCCGGGTCGGACACGTTACGGCGCAACAGCCGTTGGCACTTTGAAAATATTCGCCAAAATGTTCCGGACCTCCAGGGGAAGAGGCCGAATTTTCGCTCGTTCGGGCCGACCGGAGGAACCAGCCGGGTCGGACACGTTACGGCGGAACAGCCGTTGGCACTTTGAAAATATTCGCCAAATGTTCCGGACCTCCAGGGGAAGAGGCCGAATTTTCGCTCGTTCGGGCCGACCGGGAGAACCAGCCGAGGCGGACACTTTACGGCGGTTGAGCCGTTGGCACTTAGAAATTATTCAGACTTCCATCAAACACACATCGGCCTTTTGCCGTCACTGCCCGGGATGGGCACCGTGGTAGCTCGGACAGTTCGTGTGACAGCTTCCGCTGGCACTTAGAAAATTTTTAAAATGAAAATAAACAGTTCTGCACATACGTGCCGACTATATTTTGCGAAAGGGGGGTAAAGTGATGAGTACACTAACTGGGGGGACCAAGTACATAAAGCCTACCCCTGGTACCTCAGAGAGGCCGAATTTTCGAATTCTGAGGCCGAGCTGGGGAACCAGACGAGGCGGACACTTTTCCGAGCGAGAGCCGATGGCACTTAGAAAATTTTCGGCTAAGTCGGCAGGACTTCCAGAGCGAGAGGCCGAATATTCGTCATCTGTGGCCGACCGGGGAACCAGCGAAGGCGGATAGGCGGTCACGGAGGTCCCGCCGGCTGGTCCGCGGGCCAATTTGGGTCCCGTAATTTAGCGGTCGCGGTCCGGAATCCACGCCGAGGGGGGAACCAGCGGAGGCGGATAGGCGGTCACGGAGGTCCCGCCGGCTGGTCCGCGGGCCAATTGGGGTCCCGTAAGTTAGCGGTCGCGGCCCGGAATTCGCGCCGGCCGGGGAACCAGCGCAGGCGGATAGGCGGTCACGGAGGTCCCGCCGGCTGGTCCGCGGGCCAATCGGGGTCCCGTAAGTTAGCGGTCGCGGCCCGGAATTCGCGCCGGCCGGGGAACCAGCGCAGGCGGATAGGCGGTCACGGAGGTCCCGCCGGCTGGTCCGCGGGCCAATCGGGGTCCCGTAAGTTAGCGGTCGCGGCCCGGAATTCGCGCCGGCCGGGGAACCAGCGCAGGCGGATAGGCGGTCACGGAGGTCCCGCCGGCTGGTCCGCGGGCCAATCGGGGTCCCGTAAGTTAGCGGTCGCGGCCCGGAATTCGCGCCGGCCCGCAGCCACCGCCAGGCGGATAGGCTGTCACGGAGGTCCCGCCGGCCGGTCCGCGGGGGGAACTGCGCCCTCTGGCGGACACGCCATTGTAAATGAATGGGGTTTGGCACTTAGTGCATTTTTCGCCGAAGCCGACGAGCGCTCCGGGCGAGGAGGCCGGATTCTCGCCATCCGTGGCCGGCCGGGGAACCGGCCAAGGCGGATAGGCGGTCACGGGGGTCCCGCCGGCTGGTCCGCGGGCCAATTGGGGTCCCGTAAGTTAGCGGTCGCGGCCCGGAATCCGCGCCGGCCAGCAGCCACCGGGAGGCGGGTAGGCTGTCACGGAGGTCCCGCCGGCTGGTCCGCGGGCCATTTAGGGTCCCGTAGGTGAGCGGTCGCGGCCCGGAATCCAGGCCGGCCAGGAGGCACCGCCAGGCGGATAGGCGGTCACGGAGGTCCCGCCAGCTGGTCCGCGGGCCATTTATGGTCCCGTAAGTTAGCGGTCGCGGCCCGGAATCCACGCCGGCCAGGAGGCACCGGCAGGCGGATGGGCTTTCACGGAGGTCCCGCCAGCTGGTCCGCGGGCCAATTAGGGTCCCGTAAGTTAGCGGTCGCGGCCCGGAATCCGCGCCGGCCAGCAGCCACCGCCAGGCGGGTAGGCTGTCACGGAGGTCCCGCCAGCTGGTCCGCGGGCCAATTAGGGTCCCGTAAGTTAGCGGTCGCGGCCCGGAATCCGCGCCGGCCAGCAGCCACCGCCAGGCGGGTAGGCTGTCACGGAGGTCCCGCCGGCCGGTCCGCGGGCCAATCAGGGTCCCGTAAGTGAGCGGTCGCGGCCCGGAATGCACGCCGGCCAGGAGGCACCGCCAGGCGGATAGGCGGTCACGGAGGTCCCGGCGGCCGGTCCGCTGGCCAATTACCTCCAGCCGAGCGGATATGAACTTTATTAGCACCTTCTACGAGATGGCGGAGCCTTATTCGACAACCAGCACCTCGGCTTAGCATTTTCCACGGCCCGCTGATCTTCCAGAAGACGTCCAGCCGGTTTCCTCCTCACATTTTAAGCCGGCCGAGGCTTCCGGCACCCCGGCTAAGCTTTCTCCACGGCCCGCTGAGCTTCCAGAAGACCTCCAGCCGGTTCTCCCGGTGCTTTCCTCCTCACGTTTTAAGCCGGCCGAGGCTTCCGGCACCCCGGCTGAGCTTTTTCCCACGTCCCGCTGAGTTTCCAGGGGACCTCCGGCCGGTTCTCCGCGCGCTTTCCTCCTCACTTTTAAGCCGGCCGAGGCTCCCGGCACCCCGGCCAAGCGTTTCCCACGGCCCGCTGAGCTTCCAGGGGACCTCCGGCCGGTTCTCCGCGCGCCCCCCTCCTAACTCGACGCCCGAGGAGGCTCCCGGCACCCCGGCTAAGCGATTTGAACGGCCCGCTGATCTCCCGGAGGTCGCAACGGGGAATTGCCTCCCTCTCGCGGACACGGCGCGTAAATGCACCGCCTCTCGCACTTGGCGCACACTCACTGGCATCGCTACGCCTCCCGTGGCACTTTAAGCGACCGGGACCACCGCGAGCGCGGGCGATGACTAAGAGGCTCCCCGGCCGGCCTCGCGGAGCTCCGACGCTCCCCCGCCGGACTTCCGGCGGCCGGCCGGAGCCTCGGCACGGCTGCCGCACTCCCTAATAACACCCCGCGGACCCCCGCGAGCCGAACGCTCGCTGCCGCGGGCGACCCCTGCCAAGGCGGACGCGTGACGGCGCGGGAGCCCTCGGCACTATATCACGGTCACGTATGTAGTCAAATCGTGTAAAATCACCGTTAGTTTATTCATAATATAGGTAATAATTAAATAAATATTAACATCGCGTATATTATTAATAAACACATGTATGTATTTATTTAATAATTAAATAAATATTAACATCGCGTATAATCATGCGCAATACTTCGTGGCCGACCGGGGAACCGGCGAAGGCGGACGCATCGCGGCGCGAGAGCCGTTGGCACTTTGGAAAAAAAATAAATAAATAAATAAATAATAATTCGCCGACCGGGCTCCGGGGGAAGAGGCCGGCTTTTCGCCGTTCGCGGCCGACCGGGGAACCGGCGAAGGCGGACGCGCTCTCTAACGAGCCCCGCCGGCCGGAGGAAGTGCGCCCTCTGGCGGACACGCCGTTGTAAATGAATGGGGTTTGGCACTTGGTGCATTTTTCGCCCAAGTCGAAGCGCGCTCCGGGCGAGGAGGCCGGATTCTCGCCACCCGTGGCCGGCCGGGGAACCGGCCAAGGCGGACGCGCTCTCTAACGAGCCCCGCCGGCCGGAGGAAGTGCGCCCTCTGGCGGACACGCCGTTGTAAATGAATGGGGTTTGGCACTTGGTGCATTTTTCGCCCAAGTCGAAGCGCGCTCCGGGCGAGGAGGCCGGATTCTCGCCACCCGTGGCCGGCCGGGGAACCGGCCAAGGCGGACGCGCTCTCTAACGAGCCCCGCCGGCCGGAGGAAGTGCGCCCTCTGGCGGACACGCCGTTGTAAATGAATGGGGTTTGGCACTTGGTGCATTTTTCGCCCAAGTCGAAGCGCGCTCCGGGCGAGGAGGCCGGATTCTCGCCACCCGTGGCCGGCCGGGGAACCGGCGAAGGCGGATAGGCTTTCACGGAGGATCCGCCGTCTGGTCCGCGGGCCGATTAGGGTCCCGCGAGTGAGCGGTGGCGGTCCGGAATCCAGGCCGGCCAGGAGGCACTGCCAGGCGGATAGGCTTTCACGGAGGTCCCGCCGGCTGGTCCGCGGGCCGATTAGGGTCCCGCGAGTGAGCGGTGGCGGTCCGGAATCCAGGCCGGCCCGGAGCCACCGCCAGGCGGATAGGCTTTCACGGAGGAGCCGCCGGCTGGTCCGCGGGCCGTTTAGGGTCCCGTAAGTTAGCGGTCGCGGTCCGGAATCCAGGCCGTCCAGGAGGCACCGCCAGGCGGATAGGCTTTCACGGAGGTCCCGCCGGCTGGTCCGCGGGCCGATTAGGGTCCCGCGAGTGAGCGGTGGCGGTCCGGAATCCAGGCCGGCCCGGAGCCACCGCCAGGCGGATAGGCTTTCACGGAGGAGCCGCCGGCTGGTCCGCGGGCCGTTTAGGGTCCCGTAAGTTAGCGGTCGCGGTCCGGAATCCAGGCCGTCCAGGAGGCACCGCCAGGCGGATAGGCTTTCACGGAGGACCCGCCGGCTGGTCCGCGGGCCGTTTAGGCTCCCGTAAGTTAGCGGTCGCGGTCCGGAATACAGGCCGTCCAGGAGGCACTGCCAGGCGGATACACTCTCTAACGAGCCCCGCCGGCTGGTCCGCCGGGGGAAGTGCGCCCTCTGGCGGACACGCCGTTGTAAATGAATGGGGTTTGGCACTTAGTGCATTTTTCGACCAGCGGCAACGCAGGCTGACGGGCGGCCGCTTCCACGGGCCGGCACTACTCTACGGAGGCGCTAGCCGCCTCCGGTGGGGGCCGTGTGATCTCGCTGGATGCCCGAGGACCTTCCGCCAGGCCCGGCCGCAGCTTTTGCGCGCGCCCGGTCCTATTATCTGGTGGAAGCTGGAGGCCGGGGCTCGGCAGCTCGCTGCCCGGGGACCTTCCGCGAGGCCCGGCCGCAGCTTTTACGCACGGCCGCTGCTATTCTCCGGCTCCGGCTTCGTCCCGGAGGGTGCTTGGGGAACGGCGGCGCACACCGCGAACGGCCGGTGGCGGTCGGCCGGTGGCGGTCGGCTGGTGGCGGTCGGCTGGTGGCGGTCGGGGATGGCGCTTGGGGATGGTGGCTGTCGCCTTGTGGCGGTCGGCTGGTGGCGGTCGGGGGTGGCGCTTGGGGATGGTGGCTGTCGCCTTGTGGCGGTCGGCTGGTGGCGGTCGGCTGGTGGCGGTCGGCTGGTGGCGGTCGGGTGGTGGCGGTCGGGGATGGCGCTTGGGGATGGTGGCTGTCGCCTTGTGGCGGTCGGCTGGTGGCGGTCGGCTGGTGGCGGTCGGGGGTGGCGCTTGGGGATGGTGGCTGTCGCCTTGTGGCGGTCGGCTGGTGGCGGTCGGCTGGTGGCGGTCGGGGGTGGCGCTTGGGGATGGTGGCTGTCGCCTTGTGGCGGTCGGCTGGTGGCGGTCGGGGATGGCGCTTGGGGATGGTGGCTGTCGCCTTGTGGCGGTCGGCTGGTGGCGGTCGGGGG